>NC_081406.1:338899261-339199261 GCF_030272615.1 Cryptomeria japonica
CAATCAAATGTTCCTAATACCCTTCTTTATTCATCAATCATTTGACACTTCATAAATCTAAATGCATTTAACCTTATCCTACATATGGAACTAGATTATTTCCTTAAGCACAATCATTACACAACTCATCAAGAATACTATCCATATTCATATGCAAGATTATAACAGCAAGCACTTATCTACTTCCAAATAGGATTCCAAGCTACTAAACAAATTCAAGAGTCATACCATGCTATAGGAATAGACACATTCTAACATTTTGATTCCCTAATTCAACATAGGATCTCATTCCCAACATGATAAGCATTTATACAACATGAACCATATAATAAGACATCATCTTATTTCAAGAGAACAGTTCTACATCATCAAGTCTAAATACATAAGAGCACATGGAACAAGCACATGGTCTCTTTTACTACATTCCATCCTAATACTTAATAATACAAGTTACATAAGTACATAATCATATTCCACATTTACAAGTCAACACAATAGAGTAATATCTCTAATGTATAAAAATCAACACCATATGAAAAGTTACGCATATTTAAGTGTCGTATATTCCATGTAAATCCACAACTACTGATTAATTTTCCATGTCCCAAGATAACTTAATCTATCTCCTTGGACCTTCAACCAACATTATTTTTTTGCAAAAACCTATTGAAAAATCTAATGAAGATTGTGGGCTGACAAGCCTAAACTTTCCATCATTTTTTTCTTGTCTTACAAACTCTTCTCTATCTCTCACCTATGTGCTAAAAGTCAGAGTGTATGTGCTATAGTATGGAATATATGCGCATTCAGAGAAAATGCGCTACTCTGGAACTCATATGCACTATACTGATGGTCCAATGTGCTAAAAGATAGATCAAATCATTATGTGTTGGAATAGGGTTCTTACGCGTTGGTGTATCTGTCAGATGTGCTCTAGAGTATAGGACATATGTGCTGTAAAATGAGTTATATGGGCTAAAATGACTTGCAGATGCGCTATTCTAGTATTCTTTCAAGAATTTGTCTTTAACCTCCGTACAAGATTGTTAGAAATTCGGGGATGGGCCTGGAGATGAGCGCCAAAAATTTATGCCAGAATAGTGGCGTCAGTTGATTAATCAAAAAGAAGAGAAAATAACATACCAATGAAACATTAGACATAAAGACAATAAACTAGTTAAACAAACTAATCCTTCAAAAGAGTCTCATTTTTCTCTATCTCATAGGATTCCTCAAGTCAATGGTTGCTCTCAGATCATTGAGCAACCAACCTTTAAAATGACAACTCTAAGAATGAGTGATAATGGATAAAAATGATCTATATGCAATATGCAACTAAGATCTATATGATAAATTTATTAAGATGAGGGTTATGCTATGGTAATGATAATATACTAGCCTAATATGATATATACTAACATGATAACATACTATACTAACAATACTTCTAAATGATTTTAAGATGATGATTAGAAACAAAGAGAGGCAAAACTTAAGACTTTGGTAGACTATAACTTGGATGCATGAAACTTGTGATGATTGGTAATAAGAGAAATGAGGCCTATTTATAGAAGAAATGGGAAAATAGATGGTCAAGATTGAATAATCTTAACAAGGGATAGGATTGAATAAATTTCAATCCATGTTTTCAATTTTAGCCAATGAAATGGTGACAATTGCCAATATGAGATGGCTTCAGAGGAGAGAGAAGAGACATTAAATGCCTGAGAAGACATGGTGGTTACCTTTTATCCAAAGGATAAAATATTGTGCAAGAGTTAAAGGGATAAGCATGGTCAAAGAAATAAATGCTTGAAAAGACCCCGTGTTAAAAAAGATGGTTAATTTAGAGGATAGTCTCTAACCCAGGGTAGAAGGTGAATTAACCATTAATGGTTATGTAAGAGCCTTTAATGGTTTGGAAGACTTTAGAGGTTAACTATTTGAAGGCATAAAGCCTTTAATGGTTATTGAAGACTTTGGAGGTTTTTGAGAAGTGACCTAGTTTCTTAAGGAATGTGCAAATGTTTATGAGGGGGATTAGGCTAAATTGGAATTTATTAGAAGAGTCTAGAAAGGGGTTTAGGCATGCAAGTGGATTTTGTAGGATAATGCAAGTGAGAGGATTTTTAATATTTAATTAAAATAATATTAATTTATTTCAATTAATGGTTTCAACTTGCATTTAATTAATTTAAATAAATATTGATTTATTTAAATGTGTGGAAGGTATTTAATTAAATGTAAAGGGGTGTTTAATTAAATAAACATGATTTATTTAATTAATAGACTAAACTTTACTAGATGAATTAAATAAAATAAATTGAATAATTTATTTAATTAACACAGGAAGGGGTGAATTAATTAATAGAAGAATTGTTAGTGAATTAAATAGACATTAAAATATTTATTTAATATAGAAGTCATTTTTATGTGTCTACACTTATAGTTTGAGTTAATTTGTAATTTTGAAATTGTAATAAGTATTGCTGCTCAATATTGTGAATTCTTTCCCGAAGAAAGAGGAAAGAATAACATCTACTTTTAAAAAGAGGATAGGATGATGTACCACCCAAGTTTAGATTAGGAATTAAAAGTTGTAGGGTAAAAATACTAACTCGTGTCACACTTTTATACAGGAAAATGTTAACACAACAATAACTATTCAATTTTGATGACATAAAAGTGGCATTTGTATTTTAAATTTGAAGATGCTGTAAACTGATGAAATGTGTAAAATTTGATGAAATTTGAGTCTATTATTTTATTTTTTTTAAACTGTCAAGGACTGATGTGTTTTTTTACTTTTAAAATTAAATTTTTTATTGCTGAAAAATGCTAAAAATCAGGGGGTTTAGTTCCCACCAAAAAACAAAATATAAATCAACTTTTTTTTTTTTCTTTTGATATCTCTAATAGATGACATAAATATACAGTGCATAAAGAAAAAAATAAAAAAATAGATGTATATTTTCTTAGTTATAACATTTTAAAGTCGAGCATACCTAAATTTGATAGTTTTTATCTCCCATCATATTTTGTTTATTTAATTTTTTATAATAATAAAAAATAAAATACCCTTATGGAGAAGACTCTCTCCTCTAGTGAACTATATTCTTTCAATTTTTTTTGAGGTGATTCAATATTTTTTTTGTTTTTCGAACCATCCTCTTACCGAGCATTATAGTGCCTACTTGTAGTATTTTTGAAATAATATATATTAAATCTAATTAAAACATCATTAAAAATTGCATGAGTATATTCTTGACTTTGATCTCTACAAAAAGAGTATTTTTTTTTTAATAAATTGAATTTACTTGTAGAATTTTGTTGCAGAACTTAGAAGTTCCAAAAATTATTCAAATTTGGTGATGTGGCTGCCACTTAGGACTTTCCGATCGGAACACTTCTAGTCGAAACATTGGAGGCCGACGTGATTGGTCATTTCAATGACCACGCCTCTTAAACCCCATATAAATAATGATTCATTTTTTCTTTTTAAATATAAATAAATCAGGTTGAGTGAATTAATATAATTGATTTTTGAATTAAATCAAATAT
The DNA here is from genome assembly GCF_030272615.1 of Cryptomeria japonica. Lineage (NCBI taxonomy): Eukaryota > Viridiplantae > Streptophyta > Pinopsida > Cupressales > Cupressaceae > Cryptomeria > Cryptomeria japonica. Next base: position 338,902,823 of record NC_081406.1, read on the forward strand.
TTTTTGCAAATAAAAGCAACATCGTTGATATAAAGCAGCGAAGATTTCCAATTTTTTTGAAAATTTTGGTTGAAGGCTTCTACTTTTTTCAAGTATGTTATTTTAAGTTTTTTTTTAATTAAATAAATATACAATATTAGGAGGCGTTTTCAAGTATGTTATATTAAACTAAATATTTTTTAGATTTTATTAAATTTTTGGATGCATAATTTGTTAAATAAAAAATTGCATTGAAATGTTATTTACCTTTTATTTATGGATTCATTTATGTAATTGTTTCTTGAAAAACATTTTTTAATTGTAATGATCTATGATTTATTTTCTATATATGATATATATGTGTTTGTGTGTTTAGGTGTTAATCTGAATATTTTGTGCAATGGGGAATAAGAGGACTAGATCAAGGTTGTATGATTGAAAAAGGGACGATAAGATGAAAGGTCATACAAAACATAGTCAACAACAATTCGTTGATGATGTTCAAGATCAACCAATTAATTTTCAAGAAATGACAACACAAGTAGAAGATCAAATTGGTACATCATCAAGTTTGAAATTGTTCTCAGGTATGAAAAATTTAATGAAAATGGATGAAGATAGTCTTTTCAATGAAATTCCTTCCAAAGATATGGTACCTGAAAGCACAATAAAATTGCATTGTAAGAAAATGTGAGATGATTATTTTGAAAATAAGTCTATTATTGGAAGGGCACAATTGTTTGCTAAGTTATTTAGGAAAAGAGAAATGACCCATGTTTTGGAGTTGTTGGGTGTTGATAATAAGAAAATCTTACATGATGCATCAGTAAAAGATACTATAATTGAAAATTTGCAAGAAGCGTTGAAATGTATTGACAACACAATTCGAGGTGTTGAATTAAGTGTTGCATGTAGAGCATTGATGACTATGATTTATAGTAAGAAATTGTCTCTTAAAAAACAAGTTCACGCAATTTCTCAATTAATACAGGTATCTAGAAGAACTGTTCAAAGATGTATTAGGAAGAGAAATATGGTAGATGAAAACATTGAAAACAATTGGATAAATGTCTGTAGGTTTCTTCGAAAAGATAGAATTTCTGAAGGTGTAAAAAATAGGTCGTTGATTATTGGACCAACCAACCACTCTTGTGTTTCTTCCAATAGAAGGGAAACTATACAAATGATAGATGAAGATGGTACAAAAATTTCATATCCAAAACATTTTCTAGATACAACACAAAGTGAACTATTTCAAGCATTCAAGCAAGAATTTTCAGATGTGAAGATTTGTCAAAGGATGTTTGAGAGATTGCGTCCTTGCTTTGTACACATAAATAAGGTACGTGAACTTCTTGTTGTCGAAATTATGTTGAATTTCATCTACACATGCAATCATATAAAAAATTCATGGCAACAATTAATCGAAATCTACTCATTCCTACAAGTACAACACAATTTTTGAAATCTATTTTATGTGATAAATTAGAAGATTTAGATGAGTTCAAAATATAGTGTATAAAAGGTACATGCATTGATTGTGAAGATTTCAGTAAGTTTTTGTTGCAAATTGAGAATATTGATATTATAATGCAAATTATGTGGAAGAGATTTGAATATGAGACATACCAAACTAAGTCAGGAGCTGAATCCAAAAAAAATGTGTTGAAAGAGAGTGAATTACCCTACATTTAGTTTAAGACTAGATTTTGTAGTATCATATATCCACATATCCAACATTGTCATGGTGAAAGATGGACAGCTAAATACTTTCTTGAGTCAAAGAATCTTTTTCCAATAGGTTGTATTTTGGGTCAGTGTAAGAAGCTGAGTCCACTTTTTGGCCAAAAAGTGGAAGTGTTTTCCCTGATTTTCAGATTTTATCTCATTTGAGCTTAAATTTTGAAACACTTAGAGATTGAATCTTGAAAAAATTCAGTAATATAAAAGATATCCCTTTGAGTGGACTTTCCAAATATGTAATTTATTTTAATACCCACATAATAAAAAATAACGTTTTGAATGGAGTTCTAAAAACTATGTTTTAAAAATGTCTGTTTCAGGACCATACCATGCATGTGTACGACCCACACTTTTTGACACAATTAAAATTATTTTCTCAAACCATTTTGGAAATGGTTTGTAACACACTGAAGATTGATGAGCATATTTTTCTTTATTTTTTTTTCTAATATTTTTTTAATTAATTTTTTAATGGTCGTAATTATCTTTTTGAAAATTTGACGTGTACGACCCACATAATTTGACATAAACTTAATTTTTTTAATTTTTTAATTTTTAAATAGAAAAGAATTTTGTGTAGACTAATGTCATATAATTTTTTTTTCAAAATTCATTAAAATAAAAAAGTTATTAAATTAACAAAATTAGTTAATATTTCAAGTTTATGCACCCGATTTAGTATAAATTAAATGAAAAATAGTTTAAATAATCAATATTTAAATAAATTTACATATTTAGAATCTAGAGAGTATAATTTGAAATGGGTTTTAATTTCGTATAAAAATTCTCTAATTAGAGGCACGTAAACTATTTCAGAAGTTCATATTTGTGCTTTCATTCATGGAGATTTGAATTTGCAGGTCCATGTCTCAAGTGTGGCCATCCCAGGCCTATCCTGGGCCTAATCCTGAGCCAAAAGGCGGGTTGTGGATTCAATTCCACAGAACGGGGCCCCATTTTATAAGCGAGGGCCTGTTCCATTTTTTTCCCGTTGGATTTACTAATGGGCCCCCACTCCTAAATAACCGTTACTGTAAAAAAAAAAGACAGATTGCATCAATTTACCACACTATCATTGAAATCCGTACTGACAAACATTTTTTACATCATTTGGCAGTACTTTTTAATTTTTTTTACACAAATGTTTGAGGAACTCAGTAAAAAGGTATTTTTTTTGAAGAGGAGTTTATAAAGATGGGATCTAAGCAACGTTAAAAGAAAAAAAAGAGGACAATGACAACGGACGAAATTCAAGCAAAAAGAGAGAATGAGGCAAAACGCCTAAGTGATCAAAGATCACAACAACAACAATTGAATAACACTTCTAAAGCATCTAGTTTAGTGCCCGTTGTAGATGAGACCATTGAAGACATCATGATGGATGTAAGAAATGTAGAACCAAACACGGGTATGAATGTTGATGCAAATGTTCATGTGGATGCGAATCTTGGTATGTTTTTAAATCCCCAAGACTATGATGGCAATCAAATTGTTGATTTAAATGAAGCTGGATATAAATTTCATACACCAATACGAAAAGAAATAAAAAATGAAAATATTACACCACCCTCTCTGAAAGAAAATGAATGTAATATGTTTACTATTTATAGCAATGTGCTAGATAATCTTAATGGGTTAGTTTCTTGGAGACAAATCAGAACACATGTGAACAGATTATATAAACAATTTTTCTATAATAAAAAGTTAGGATTCCAATGTCAATTAATGCTACAATTAATAAAAATGTTAAAAATGCGTAAAGTCATGAAAAAAATAGGTATTTATGCAGAACCAAAAAGAAAAGATGAATCATATGAGCAAGTTGTATCTATTGTTGCCAGTGCCATCGATTCTATAGAAAAAACAAGTCGATCTAAAGATAAGAATGCAACATGTAGAGTTATAACGATTGCTATAGTTGACAAAATGATTGTTAGTAAAAGAATGTTAAGTGATATAAGTGGCTCTTTGAACTTACCTCGTAGAATGTTGTCAAGAGTGGCCGAAAGAAGAGACACAACTGAAATTGATCCACTAAACCATTGTTGGAGTTTTAGTGGTAGACTTCAAAGGTCGGACATGAAATTAAATGATGAAACTAAACAATTAATTGCAAAATTTTGGCATGATATGTAGTACCCCTACCCTAGTCTACTTCTAACCTTGGTTTAATCTGGATTAGTTTATCGTAATATTATGATTAGTGTCAGATGTTGGATTTAACGCATAGCTATTGATGTGGTTCTCACACTAGTTGTATGCAGGTTATTCAGTGTACCTATTTCGTGATGTTAGTATCGGACTAATGATTTCATTAAATTGTATATATGTATGCATGTATGATCTTTTGTTGCAGGAGATTCTAGGTACGAAGTCGCATGAGTGCGAGGTTCGTCGTCACCTGGTTTTGCAGGTTTGAGTGTACCCTTGTTAATCCCTAGAGTCGGATTAGGTGGTCGTGAGACCCTAGTTGACCTTCGTCGTGCTCTAGTGAGCATCGCCAGTCGTCGTCGGTAATCCCTTCTTGTTTGGGTTTGCGAGTCGTCTGTTTGGTTGACCTTCTCGATTTGCGTGCCTGGCGTGTTTGGTTAATTGATGAATTAGTCCTTAGTAATTTTCTTTATTAAATATATGCGTTTGTGCATTGAGGATTAATGGATTAAATTAATCAGGTATTCATTATGCGATTTTCGTTGTTAATGAATTGCCTATTTTAAATTGGAAGCAAATTTGATTTAATGATTGATTTGGAATATTTAATGCATTTTATATATGCTGTTGAAAAAGAAATTTTTGGTATTTTATCGCAATAGACGTAATTGCATTCTGTTGAATTATTAAATTAGAAAGATTAAATTTCAATTAAATGAGAAATCGTTTCTTGATTTGAAAAGCAAGTTATATTGTTGATATAGTTGTAAAGAATTAAATTTTGAGTATTATTTGTAAATAAGAATTTTAATTCCAAAAATAGAGATTTTGGGTCAACTCTTCCATATAACCCAAATTTGGGGAATTTGGAGAGGATGGACATTTTGGGAGAGATTTTGGAGATGAATTGGAGGATTTTGGAGGAAGAAGGAGGATTTGGGAGCTGGAGATTTGGATTCTTCGTCAGATCTTGCCAGGAATGCGAGATCAAGTAGGGTTGTTTATCCATTTGGTTTTTCTAAATTTTTATGGGGTTTGTTGTTCTAGGAGGAAATGTTGTAAAACCCATATCTCCAAGTTTAGGAAAATGGATTTCTGGTATGTAAATCGATATATGGAATTCGAACCCATTTATTGTTATTTTGGTTTTTGCAAGTAAAACGAACTGTGTGTTTAAAATATGATGGATTTTATCGAACTGGGCTTTTGTTCAAACCCGGTCTTTGCGTTTTAAACCCAGTTAGCAATATTCGGCTGGGCGTTTGTGACCATTTTAGAACTGTGTGTTTTAAAATTATTTGGGAGTAATTTTCGAACTGGGTTTTAAGTTTGCAGCACTGTGTAAAATATCAATGTTTATCCCTGTGCGTTAATCCTTGAACATTATTATTTTTTTTAGTAGTGGGCGTTATTGATTTAAGAGTTCGGGCTAGGCGTTTGTATGGCTTCGAGCTGAGGGTTTGGGGATTGGAGGCGGGGAGTGGAGCTCCACCCGCTCCACCTCCCCTCTCCCCCGCTCGCCCCTTACTCCTCCTCCCCTCGCCGCACGTCCTTCCCTTTCTCCGCCGCGTTCTCTCTCTTTCCTCCCGCTCGCTGTGTGGGTTGCGGTGGCTGCGGCCCACGGCGGTGGCCGCAGGGGCCACGGTGGCCGCAGGGCGCCGTGGCACTTGCGGGCACCACCGCGGGCGCCGCCCGAGTGCCTCCACTGCCTGCATCTAGGGTTAGGGCGGCCCGCGTTTTCCAATGCATCTTCCTTTGTTAAACATAGTTTAATAAATGTTTTTTTTTATGTATGTTTTTTTTAATCATTCAAAAAAAAAACATATGATGAGTAATATCATGTTAATATATGTTATCTTAATGCGGAGTTTTAATTAGTTTTTAATTATGATTAAGGGGCAAAAAAAAAAAAGAGATAAATGTTAATTGGTATTGTTTAATTGCATAATGGAGTTTATCGATTAAGCATTACTCAACTTCACTTCGAGACCTTGCCCCCTTCTAATTAAGTTTTTCAACTGTAATATTGCAATTTTTATATCATTGATTATATTCTGATCGATCTCGGATTATTAAATCTAGATCTTGCCTTCTAGCTGTTTAGAGCACTTGGCTAGCGGAAGTAGTATTGTTTAAAGACAATAGAGAATAATATATTATTGGAAGATCGTTGAAATACGATATTGTAGAGGTCGGTTTTAGACCAGTGTGTTAATGATGTTTTTTGTTGGAGATTAAATGTCTTATTCAGTTGATTAATGGTTGTCTGAATTTTATTAATACGAATTGGTTAAAAACTCATTATGGCTTATATGTCTGTTTATGCTTTGAATTTTAACGAGTTAGAAAACCAAGAACAACTTATCCCTTGATAAGATAGATGACTGTAAGTGGTTTTAGATCTTGTAGAAAACTTGATCGTCGTTTAATGATTAAATCAAATTGAGGAAATATTGTCTTTTCTGATTATTGCTTTGCGAGTGTTATTGCTGTATTCGCTTTAATTATGAAATGGCATGTTTTGCTTTGTTTAAAAGGACCCTGTCATATGGATGATTTGGTGTTCCTGTTTCAGTCCTCGATTCCGAGTTGACGATTGTATTGTGATGTTGTCATAAGTTGGTCGTATTCCTTGTGTGTGAGTCGAATGATGATTGTGGTTGACCATTGTTGGTCGGGTGTCTAGTTAGAGTACCATCAGTAAGTGTTCATCTTTGAGTCGTGTTTGACCTGATGATTGTATCTCCTTCTTGAACTCCGTTCGTCTGACCATGTGTATTCTCTGGTTTGAGTTCGTCTGAGTTAGTCTAGTGTTGTATGGGAAAGTGGCTTTCGATTGGGGGCCACGCCCAAAGTGGCTGCTGGATAACCCGTCGAAAGTGAGTCTAATAAGTGATAACCTAAGTAGATTAGAAAATAATCTCTAAATAAGATAATGTGCCTCACACATGGGACGGGTGCTAGCATAGACTCGACATGCTGTGAGAAGGCCTGAAATGGCAAACCACCTTCCTTGTCTTCATGAGAGGATGTGTGGGTCCACATGAGGCTTGGATGGGCTGGAAGTTCGGATTAGGTTGCCAGGGTTACCAGTGTATGGGGCCGGGACCTATGAAGACTTGCCATGGTATCCATACCAGGTTGTGTGATGACACTTGTCCCTACGTTCGCTAGTGTATTTTCGTCTTGTCCTGTTTGAGTACCCTTGTGAGTCGTCCTTTGTCTCTGCCCTTGTGAGTGTCGGTTTCATGTTAGACCTTGGGTGGTGATGGTTCAGTTTTATGGATGCTCTCTTGGACCTCTTGTTTTGGCTTTGATTATGTTCAGCTGGATCCTGTTCTTTTCAAGGATCGTTTATGTATTAATTGACCGATGTGGTCATTTGTATATTGTTTATATATCGCCTTGGTGGCTGGATTGTATAGTGTAACCTCTTGAATTTGTAACTTTATTATTTATCAGAAGGGGTCTTGCAGTTGCGCAGACCCGGAGATGTAGCCCTTGAGGGGTGAACTTCGAGATCATTATGGTGTTATGTGGTGTATTCTCTTATGTTTCCCTTATTCAGCTTTATCATATATGTTTAACTTATGTTAGAATGGTTAAGTGGATAATTGGAATTAACTATTAATGCTTATATTCAGTCTATCTTGAATGCCTTGTTGATCAAATGCATAATTGGTTGAGATGCGATTTATCGTAATGCATGTGTGAAATCGTCCTTTTAATGCAATAAGTTAGAATATGAATGAATGTAACTTAGAGTAATGAATTATACTCAGTTGTTGTTAAGGAATTTAAATATGCTTGGAAAGAACTCTTGTGTTATGATGAAATCCTAATGTATTAGATTGTTAGATGTATGGTTTGTAATTTGAAATGAAAAGCTTGAATGAAGATTTTGAATGGATCTTAATGGATGAATCTTTGCTGTGATTATATTTCTGTCCTTCGAAAGATACTATCCTAATTATGAATTATCTCGTTATTAAGATATTCAGCGTAATGGATTAATTGTGTGAGTTAAATGAATTGTGAAATTTAAGTAATCTCGTTGGGAAACTCTCTAGGTGTTAGTTGAAGTCTTCCGCTATGTAATCGGAATCCTTGATTTCTTGTTGCATCTTATGTGTTGTAACTCTTTAAAAAAAAAAAATTTTGCACTCTATTCTTGTAATTTTGGCTTATCCCTTCGGGGTTTCTTGGCGGGGCATTACATGATAACACTAGAGTTTCATCAAATGCTAGAGATGTTTTAAAGTTAAGGGTGGGATAAAAAATATCCAAAAAATCTTCTTGACATGACTCAAACTGAATTCTTTAAAAAATTTAGTGATGAATCTATGTTAATGAATTTACGAATTAGTCAAAGATCATTTGAAAAATGCAAACCTTGGTATGTTAAAATCAATAAACAAAGAATATCTTGTTGTTGCAAAACTCATGTTCAGTTTTGTTACTATTATGATGTTTTTTTATATATACATTGTATGTTGCATGGTAATGATCTTGTGCAGGATTGTGGTGTTTATGTTCCACCTGAAACTATAAAAGATTTTATTGAAATTTTATATTGTAAACCACCTAATGAACAATTATTTCTTTCCAGTTCATGCATTTATGGCTTTTGCAATTTATGTGGGTACTATTCTTTGATAGGTGAATGTTTGCATGAACATGTTTCATCTGAGTTTGGACAAAAAATGGTTGATGTTAGGAGATTTAAAAATATAGAATACCCTCTAAAGGATGGAAAGATGGGGAAACATTTAGAATTGATTACAAAATAGAATAGTGTGAATGCATTTATCAGTGAGTTTAAAAGTCATATTGTTCCAAAATATGTGAAACATTCCCAACATGCCCGATGGCTTGATGGACAGTTTCACATATGCAAGAACACATTTCCAGTTGGAACAATAGTATCAGTTGTGGATTTTGCAGAAAATTATACTCTAAGACCACAAGAGGAAACTCAATCACAATAATACAACTCAGTGCAAGTGGCCATATTTGTGCACATTATATATAGACATGACCATGACAGTACAAAAGATAATAGAAATTTTTTGAGGGAGTATCATTTCTATGTTAGTGATAATCAATTACACTCTTTAGAGTTTGTTTAGCATTGCTTCAAGGTATTTCATGATAATCTTAAGGAAAGATAAATTAACATGAAACAACATATGATATGGTCAGATAACTGCACTGGACAATTCAAAAATGCAAGAATGTTTTATTGGCTATGCAAAGTTCACAAGATAACCAATGTCCAACATTTATGGAGTTTTTTTGAAGCAGGACATGGTAAGGGGGAACACGATGGAGCTCGTGCCTATGTAAAAAGAGCTCTTTCTAGAGAATAATTGAAATTCAAGGATGCAACAAAATTCAAAGATGCTCGTGTAGTTGTAGATTGGTGCAATTCAAAGTTGTCAAAAGGATCAACTGAAAACTTTGCAATTCGGCGTTTCATCTAGTTGATAGGGGAAGATAGTATTCCTATTCGGCATGATTGTAATACCATCATTATATCAGCTAAGTGGCATTCATTTAAGAGTTCTAATTCAAACACATGGATTATATTCGCAAGGCAGCTTGCTTTCTTTTGTTAGTTTTGTGTTTCCCGAGATTGGGAATTTTGTGAGAATAAAGAATGGGTTGAAGAATGGCAACAAAGATCATTGACACCCATAGATGCAAATGATCCGCATGAAATAACTGATGAAGATATGGATCAGATGTTTGCATCAAATGACTATGATCGCATTTCAAATCTTATACAACAAGGTAAAATTGTTTTTGAAATTTGTTTTGATTTATTAAATAGTACATATTTATGAAATATTATAGTGTATATTTTTGTTTTTATTTCTCATTAAATATTAAAATAAAATTGTTTTGTGCACAAGAAATGTCTTTGTTGTTGTTGCACCAGAGGATAATGAAGAGGGGACAGAGTATTGGTTGGATCGATGTGTAGAGCCAAAACATAAGCTAACCACTCCTTGAGTAGATGATGATGGTTATGACTATCCAACAAGATCTGTGGTTGTTGTTGTCACTTGGCTATACAAATGTCTAACAAGAAAGAATGGATTGCCCGCATTTGAAGATTATGAATTAGAGAAGAAGATTATACATTACTCGCATTTGGTAGTGGCAACTAATATAAAATTGGATAGATATCGTGGCAGGCCTACAAATAAACAATTATGGACTCTCTCTATGGAAGAGCATGAGACAATTATAGATGCTTTGCAAAAGAGAGAGGATGCAGATGGTATAACGGAATGAATATCAAGTAAGTTATAATTTTAATAATTACAAGTAAGTTAAATTTTTGTATGCTTTATGCTTTATGTTGTATTTTAAATTCAATGCATCCTCATTATAAAAACTAATCATATGTATTTTTTTTTCTAGGTTTCTCAGAGTAGACTTGGCCTCAATGACTACTATTGTTTGTGCATACTTTATGTTGTATTTTAAATTCAATGCATCCTCATTATAAAAACTAATCATATGTATATTTTTTTTCCAAGTCTCTCAGAGTAGACTTGGCCTCAATGACTACTATTGTTTGTGCATAATTTATGTTGTATTTTGAGAGATATAAATCATTATTATTATAATTTAAATAGAATGTTTATTTTATTTTGGTTAGGTGTTCTTGATTACATTTTTTGTAATATATATAAATGAGAGACTATTGGTCAAGTTTATGAATGAGATAATTATGTTTTAATCAATTTCTATTTAATGTATTTGTTTTGATAGTTTTCTCTTATCATCATTATTATTGTAATGGTAATTATATATTTGATTATATTTTTTGCTTATGTATTATGATTAATACTTTTTAATTTAGAATATGTTATAATTATAAGATATGTTTTGATACTTAGTTCATGATGTACACCTTTAGTTTATCTAATCACAAGAGCTATTTAAATAAAATTTCAAAAATAAAATTACAAGTCCACATAATCCATATAAAGTTATTTAAGCACAACTTTCATAAATAAAATTTCAATTCCACATAATCTATATAATATCTCATCCATATATATCTGGATGGTAACATGATGAACTCCACATAATATCTAATGTGCACAAAATATATAAAGTATGCACAAAATATATATGATCTAATCCTATTATGCAACTATCCATATATATAAAGTATGTGCACATGTAAACAAATGTGTAAAGTCCATTAAAAAGTACATATCATATAAAAAATTACATATACATCATATCAGAGCCAAATAAATAGTAAAATCTAAGTGCTATCATCAATAACATCTCGTGGTCTCTTCTCCTCGGGACGTGGTCCAGATCCACCCGTCTCATGTTGTAAAAGGAAAAAATAATATTAAAATACTTGAAATTAACTATTAAAAGAATCATTTATCAAATATAGTTGGAATTCATAAATTAAGTTACAAACTTACCATATGCTCATTAGATCCTCTAGCAGTATCTCCTCTAGCAGTATCTTGTGCAGTATCAACACCAAATGTAGTGCTAGCTAACTCCTGTACAAGTTCAAATTCATAGTGTCCAATTAAATCTTAAATTAAGAGTCAAAATAAGATCAAATTAAGTATTACATATTAATACCTCAAAGGATGTTGATGTGCGTTCAAATTGGCTCTAATAAAAATTATGAGGATAACCTATCCTAATAGTAGTGTTCACTTGCAAACATGCATTTAATGAAATCATATTTAGTGAACATATATATATGTGTACTAAATAATTTCAAGTTAAGTTACAATATTGTAAGAGTTCATATTTAATTTATGAATTCTAAGATACATACCATAGATGGTGTTACAGTAGTCACACCCTTTTCTCTCTGTCATGTAGAGGGTCCCTCATGATCTAAATCCTGGAGAAAGAAGCATTCAATGTATCAACATGAAAATTTATATAGTATACGATGATAACATATTAACTTAAAAAGATAGTACAATGTCTAGATAGAAATTTATACTATACCCCATAAGGTGTGCTGAGTTGTGTTCTACTAGATGCAATCTTGACTCTAATATTAGGTGTAGTCCTTATCTACATAAACCAAATTTATTTAATGAAGTATTAGATTGTATAAAAAAAAGACATGCACTTAATTTATACCTATATTTAATGAAATATTTAAAGATTGACATGTACATGTATATATATCTATACCTGGTCAAGATGATCATCAGAGCAAAGAAAATCCATATATGATGTCATCATACTATCATCTGTTGCATAATGCTCAACTGGAACTGAAGCAGATTCTAGATCAGTAGTAGGACCTACACACGTCTCATGACAACTCGAACACATATGTGGCATCCATCGAAGAGCGAATGCCATGTGAGCAGCTTTCTCACTTAGGTTACTTGTGAGGGAAGTCAAAGCATCTAATGTAGAAATGAGTGATGTATTCTACACATCTGTAGGAATCGATGGAGCAACAAGTGGAACTATGGGTGGATCTGGTAGGGGATTATTACTCTGTGCCCCTAATCTATGCTATGGCATTCTATGACCAACACCCTGGAATGACTTAATATCAAAATAATTTGGTTTTTGGTGCATGAAAAACTCACACTATAATTTCTTCAAAAGATAAAAAGCGACCTCATAATTACGATGTGGTGGATAATAAAAATCCATCCACTATCTATCGCAAAAGTGTCTAGCCATTTCTGGATGCACACACCACCTAATTGAAATGCTTTTCTACTTAGGTTGCATTGGTTCTCTTGTTTTTAGGTTAGTAAAATATGGACATAAATGAGCTTTGGTTATTTTGAGATCAGTGATTTGCCTATAAGTTAAACCATCGGCATAAAAATCACGCAACTCTTGTCATCGTCTATGAAATTGATCTGATTGAGAATCAACAGACCTGACTCGACAACAATTTGCATTGATTTTGCAAACTCTAGAATATGGGGTGGCGTGATTGGCTCATTTTGGATAGCAGTAATATTTTGTTCAATCACTTGTAGGTTTTCATTAATTTGTTCTCTTAAACGAATTTCATCCAATCTAGGGGGTGGAGGTGGAGGTGGAGGCAGAGGTGGTGGTGGTGGTGGTGGTGGAGGTGGAGGAGGGGGTTGCGGTGGGGGATTTTCACCTAATAGTTCATCTATGTCAAAGACATCCATGATAACAAAGAGCTCCTTCATATATAAAGATATACATAAATTATATACAACTCTATGTCAAAGAAGAATCTATTTTAGTTTTAAAAAAACATTTATAAATAGTAACATTTCTATGTTATTGAATGAGATACACATGAAATATAATATAATATTGAACTTACAAAAATATACATGTACATACTATTGAATCTTTAAATTTAAAATTTGCGCACAAAACTTAATAAAAACTTTCAATGAAACTTCATAAATTTATTATATATTCAATAGCAATACAAGATCATTACGCTCTATAAACCAAGATATGATCATAAGATCATGAGAGATTTAATAGCAATAAAAGACATAAATCATTATAGGAAATTAGTAGTTATTAATAAAGATTAGATAGTATAAAAATAGGAGATAAAACATATGAAGTAAAAGTAGGATTAAAAAAGGAAATCAAGTGAGAAAATATTAAACATGCCCTACAAGTGGGGTAATAGAATATGAAGTAAACATAAAAGATTAAATTATGTGATAGCTAGTGGTTTCTCTTTTATGTTATGTGTCACCTCAATGTGTACATTCAATTTGTTGGTGCATCATTATTTTCTTGCATTCAGCTAACTATTGTATTGCATATTTGCAACTAGGATAGGATAAGATTACTTGGGTAGATATCTACCTAGGTAGGCATCACATGTTCAACTCATACTCCCTACTTTGGTAGAGATGTGGATATATGTTACTCATCTTCTAAATTTTTTTCTAAGAGTTCTCTGTAAATAGGATTTTATATATTAGAATTTTCCTAAAACATGTCTCAAAATGATAAAAACACTTGAATCAAGGTCAAAAACTAGGAATGTGAGATACATGATATGGATGATGACAAGGATGGTTGAGAATAGAGCGAATTTGAATGGATTATGGTATACTCCTAAGTGTAGGGTACTTTTAAAAAATAGATTATACATGATGCAAGAATTTGGTCTTCATCATGGTACTTGTCCAGGGTGTCGTAAGAATGGTTTTCACCCATGAATAAAAAAAATATGTTTACTTTTCTCTATTTTTTAATTTTTATGCAAGACCAAATCCTTTAGGTGTGGATATGTTAAATGATACACATGATATTTATAAGTTTTTAAAAATTCTAGCCAAAAGATATAGGACACTGGAACTATGGACCTATTATGCAATGACATGATATAATAGGTGGACTATTATGCAATGATATTATTATGGACCTGTTATACCATGATGGCATAATAGGTGGACTATTATGCAATGTCATGGCATAATAGGACCTATTATGCCATGATGGCATAATAGGTCCTATTATGCCATGACATGATATAATAGGACCATAGTTGGTCCTATTATATCATGTCATGGCATAATAGGACCTATTATGCCATCATGGCATAATAGGTCTATAATTGTTCCTATCATACTAAGTAAACATGTCAAATTAGCATAGTTTTAGTGTTGGAGATGAATTAGATGATGAAGTTGCCAATTCAAGAAAATCATGTCATGTTGTAGCTTAATAGGTCCTATTATGGATGTAGTACCCCTACCCTAGTCTATTTCTAACCTTGGCTTAATCTTGATTAGTTAATCGTAATATGATGTTACAATCAGATGTTGATTTTACGCATAGCTATTGATGTGGTTTTCTCACTAGTTTTATGCTAGTTGTTTAGTGTTTTTATTTCATGGTATTCATCGAGCTAACGCTTTCATTAAGTTATTATATATGTATGCATGTATGATCGTTGGTTGCAGGAGATTTCAGGTACGAAGTCGCATGAGTGCGAGGTTCGTCTTCACCTGGGTGTACAGGTTGGAGTGTACCCTTTTTAATCCTTAGAGTTGGATTAGGTGGTCGTAAGACCCTAGTCGACCTTAGTCGTGCTCTAGTGAGCATCACCTATCGTCGTCGGTTATCCCTGTTTGTTTGGGTTTGCGAGTCATCTGTTTGGTTGACCTTCTCGGTTTGCGTGCATGGTGTGATTGGTTAATTTGGTTAGTTAGTCTTTAGTAATTATCTTGATTAAATATGCGTTTGTGCATTGATGATTAATGGATTTAATTAATCAGGTATTCGTTATGCGATTTTCGTGGTTAATGAATTGCCTATTTTAAATTGGAAGTAAAATTGAATTAAATGACTGTTTTGAATATTTAATGCATTTTGTTTATGCTGTTGAAAAAGGAAAGTTTGGTATTTAATCGCAATAGACGTAATTGCGTTCTGTTGGATTAGTAAATTAGAAAGATTAAATTTGTTTAAATGAGAAATCAAATTTTGAATTGAAAGGCAAGTTAATTTGTTGTGATTGTGAGAAAGGATTAATTTTGTGAATTATTTGTTAATAAAAAGTTTTTAATTCCAAAATGGAATTTTTTGGGTCAACTCTGGCATATAACCCAATTTGGGAAAAAAATTGGGGGGAATGGACATTTTTGGAGGATTTTTGGTTGAGAAGGATTTTTGGAGATGAATTGGAGGATTTTGTGGAAGAAGGAGGATTTGGGCAGCTAGAGTTTGGGATTCTTCAGCCGATCTTGCCAGGATTGCCTGTTAAGGTAGGATCCAACTCTCTCAATTTTGGTTTTGGTTTGGAATGATAATGGGGATTTTATCTTGGTTTTTGACTCTCCTTCGAATGCCATGTTTATGTTTTGTTTTGGTAATTTAACCAGCTTGGCTGGAAGTGTTTGAGGTGTGATAATTCCTCTTTTTCCTTTGGGCATTTGAAACCCTTGAGCGTTTGTTATGGATGAGCAAAACCATCAAAAAAAAAATAAAAATCCTAATGCAGTTCGTTTAAACCAAGATCATGGCAAATCGAAATTTATTAAACGTATTTGGGAATGGCATTTTAAGCCAAGTTCGAACTGTGTAAACAGAAATATGTTGTTTTATGTTCGAACTATATTCTTTTATGTTCGATCTATGCATGTTTTTATCTAAATTTGTTGTTATTACCGAGCTGGGTGCGTTTTTTTAATGGTTTCGGACTGCGTTTGGGGTTTGGGTGAGTGGGGAGCGGAGCTCCACCCGCTCCCCTCCCCTCTCCCCCGCTCGCACCCCCTTCTCCCCGCTTGTTCCCTCGGCTTTCCCCTCACCCGCAGGTGTTGGAAGCCCCGGCTGCGGCTCACTGCGGTGGCCGCAGGTCCGCAGTGGCCGCAGGGCGCCGCGGAGCCTGCGGGCACTGCAGTGGCACCGCCCACGCCTTGCCCTACGGCTAGGGTTAGGGCACGGGCCGTGTTCTCTTGCGTTTTCAAACGCGTTCTCCTTGATTGCTTATCGTAGTTTTTAAAATGGTTTTTTTTGTTTTATGTTTTTTTTTCCATTCAAAAAAATAAAAAATATGCTTATAATATGTTAGATATTATTCAATGAAGATTTTCTTTTTTTTTTAAAATTAAGTCTTGATAATGAGAAATGGGGCAAGAATGTATTGTTGATGCATTATTTTTTTTTGTAGTTATTATGCAAGGCATAATTTTAATGGTGTGTAGTTGAGAAGTTAAAATATTTTTACGTTGAATAATCTTTTTGGAGGTAAAACGTACTTTATTCTTATATTCATATTGGTTGAAGAAGTTAAGGATATAAGTCATATGGGAAGGTTAGAAATGAGTAATTAACCATTGATCTTTAGAAATTTAACGATATACTTTTGATAATGATTATCTTCTTTTAGACGTCCTTTTTATAATTATATCGGTTGTCTGAATTTTATTATTATAAATATGGTTTTAAAACTCTCATGGCTTTATATGTCTGTTCGATGCTTTGAACTTTAGAGAGCTAGAAAACCAAGTATAACTTATCCCTTGACAAGGTAGATAACTGTAATATGTTTTTAGATCAGGTAGAAAACTTGATCATTTTTAATGTTTAAATCAATTTGAGGGAATAATATATTTTCTGATTATTGCCTTGCGAGTTTAATTTCTGTATTCGCCTTAATTATGAAATGGCATGTTTTGCTTTGTTTAGTAGGACCCTGTCGTATGGATGATTTGGTGTTCCTGTATCAGTCCTCAAATTCTGAGTTGATTGTTGAATTGTGATGTTGTCACAGTTGGTCAGATCCTCGTTGTGTGAGTCGAATAATGATTCGTGGTTAACCTTAGTTGTCAGGTCTCTAGTTAGAGTACCATCAGTAAGTGATTACCCTTGAGTCGTGTTTGACCAGATGATTGGTTCTCTCTTCTTGAACTCCGTTCGTCTGACCATGTGTTTTCCTTGGTTTGAGTTCGTCTGAGTTAGTCTAGTGTCGTATGGGAAAGTGGCTTTCGATTGGGGGCCGCACCCAAAGTGGCTGCTGGATAACCCGTCGAAAGTGAGTCTAATAAGTGATAACCTAATTAGATTAGAAAATAATTTATAATTAAGATAATGTGCCTCACACATGGGACGAGTGCTAGCATAGACTCGACATGCTGTGAGAAGGCCTGAAATGGCAAACCACCTTCCTTGTCTTCACGAGAGGATGCGGGGGTCCACATGAGGCTTGGATGGGCCGGAAGTTTGGATTAGGTTGCCAGGGTTACCAGTGTATGGGCCGGGACCTATGAAGACTTGCCATGGTATCCATACCAGGTTGTGTGATGACACTTGTCCCTACGTCCACTAGTGTGTGTCGTTTGTCCTGTTAGGAGTACCTTTGTGAGTCGTCCTTTTGTCTCTGCCCTTGTGAGTGTCGGTTTCATATTAGACCCTTGGGCGGTGATGGCTCAGTGTTATGGATGCTCTCTTGGACCTCTTGTTTTAGCTTTGATTCTGTCAGCTGGATCCTGTTCTTTTTAAGGATCGTTTATGTATTATTGACCATCGTGGTCGTTGTATATTGCTTATGTATCGCCTTGATGGCTGGATTGTATGGTGTAACCTCTTGTACTCTTAACCCGTTATTA
Organism: Cryptomeria japonica; assembly: GCF_030272615.1. NCBI lineage: Eukaryota > Viridiplantae > Streptophyta > Pinopsida > Cupressales > Cupressaceae > Cryptomeria > Cryptomeria japonica. The sequence continues at coordinate 338,920,792 of NC_081406.1, forward strand.
TTTATCAGAGGGGGTCTTGCAGTTGAGCAGACCCGGAGATGTAGCCCTTTAGGGGTGAACTCCGAGATCATTATGGTGTTATGTGGTGTATTCTCTCATGTTTCCTTTATTCAGCTTTATCATGTATGTTTAGCTTATGTTAGAATGGTTAAGTGGATAAATCGAAATTAACTTTAAATGCTTATATTCAATTCTATCTTGAATGCCATGTTGTTCGAATGCATAATTGGTTGGGATGCGATTTATCGTAAATGTATGTGTGTAATCGTCCTTTAAATGCATTAAGTTGGAATATGGAAAGAATGTAACTTAGAGTAATGAATTATACTCAGTTGATGTTAAGTAATTTAAATATGCTTGGAAAGATCTCTTATATTTACGATGAAAATCCTAGTGTATTAGTATGTTAGATGTATGGGTTGTAATTTTAAATGAAAAGCTTGAATGAGAATCATGAATGGATCTTAATGATGAATCCTTGCTTGTGTTTTACATTTCAGTCCTTTGAAAGAAATCGTCCTGCTTATGAATTATCTCGTATTAAGATATCCAGCTTTTGGACTAATTGTGTGAGTTAAATTGAATTGTGAAATTTAAGTAATCTCGTTGGGAAACTCTTTAGGAGTTAGTTGAAGTCTTCCGCTATGTAATCTGAATCTTTGTTATCTTGTTGCATCTTATGTGTTGTAACTTTAAAAAAAAAAAAAAAATAAATAAATTTGCACTCTATTCTTGTAATTTTGGCTTATCCCTTCGGGGTTTCCTGGCGGGGCATTACATTTGGTATCAGAGCCCATGTTGCAAACATTGGGATCTCTGGTGTCGCGTGTGCCCTCTATTTGTGTGAGGTGTATCGACCTTATGTGTATGCTTGTCCTCCTTTTGCATGTGAGTGATTGAGCAGATCTTGACTGGTGTGTAACGTGTGTGTTCACACCTTGTTTTCGCCTTCTTGATGTTGGTATTTGAGTGTTTATATGTGCATTATGTGCTTATTGATGTCTTGGTCTACGATTACTCTGATTTTGAAAGAGAGTCGTATGTACCTTCCCTTATTGAGTGTTGTACTCTTTAGACTAACCCATTGGGTCGGTCCGTGCTTGTCTTGAATCTAAAAGTGCATATTGTGTTGTTAAAGATTATGATGTAGCCTAATGTTGTCCACGTGAAGGACTAGTATGGCAATTATTGAATGCATTTTTACAGAAAATTAAATGATCATCGCCATTCCTCTCTCTCTTTCTGGAAATTAAAATGATTAGGATATGTGTAACTATCTTTGATTTGAGTTTCTTGTTTGCAAGAGAAAAGGGTGTGACTCCTTGAACCCTTGTGTGAGCCTTATGACGCTTATGTTTTTAGATTATTAAGGGCTATGGGTTTAAAAAAAAAAAATTATATTGGTGAATGGGAGAAAAATTGCATGTGTATGTTTAAAGAATTCTCCATGTGTATGTTGTAGGAGTAGCATGATTAAATTCTACCTTAGTAAGGTGCGTTTTTATGCGAATAGATGAATTATGTGAAACTGCTTAGTTTGTAGAAGAAGTGTTAAAAAGAGCATGTTATTGTACCTCCAAGAGAGTATTAATGTGTTCTCTGAAAGATTGTTTTATGTGTTTCTGAAAGATTGTCTTATGTGTTTCATTAAACCAGTTTGATTGAAGATTTATTTTAGCAAATGCTCCATTGAACTCGCTTTTGGGTATATGTATTACCTTAATGTGTTTAGAAAGTGCGGATGAAAAGCTTGTTTGATGTGCATGCGTTAATATGTTTTATTTGGGTAATAGCTTCTTGCTTATCTTTGATCGTAACGTGATCTTTTCTAATAGGTTGCAAATTATGACATGTGTCTGTATTGTATTATTATTGAGTGAGTGTTCTTATGAGGTCTTGCATTATCGAAGAAGATTGCCTCTCTTGATCTCTGTTTTGTTTGTAAACTAGAACCTCCTGTTGCAACCATAATTATTGGAAATGTTTTGTTAAACTGATTGTCATCCTTCTTAACGGTAGCGAAATGAAAACCCGTGTAATTTAAATGATAGGCTTATAGTGAGAAAATGTATAATGTAGCGTGATCTTGTTTGATCTTGCGTTTCTTGTAGGAAATAGTTTGGTTATCAAACTCTCTTTCCCTTCTCTTTGCCTAATCATGAGATTTTTAGAAATGGTATTAAAGAGTGCATTGATTTAAATAGAATGTTTATAAAACATGTGAAATTGTGTGTTTGCTTTTGGCTTCATATTGATAGATGAAAGTCTTAAGCTTTAGAAGTGAATTTGCTTAGCTAGTAATTTAATTATGAATGTTTAGTGAGATTTGAGAAAGCTATAGGAATGATGTTATTCCTTATATAATTGTGAATTGTTAATAATTTCAGTACTTGTATCTAGAGTAAACTTGATTTAGTTATTTTGTAGAAAGCGTAATTGGAATCTTCCTCGTATAGATGTTAGCGTACTGAAAAGTACTCCCCGTATTGTGACTAAACCAGTGCTGGTGTATTTGTGTGTATTGTAAGAAACCAGTGCTTATTTTATGTGCCCATGGATTGGTGAAGTAATCAGCCATGGAGGATATGTTGTTTATGAGTATGGGGGACCATACTGTCTATGTGATGTTGCTTATTGTTTCCCTACTGAGTACCAAACCTCGGGTTGTGGATAACTCGGTATGTTAAGGGGTAGTATTCATAGTGACCGTTCCTTGAATAGTATGGATTGGCGTACGAGTAATGTCGGCGCGAAGCGACTTTAGCTTCTCTACTTCGAGGAATGATATAGTTGTACTACTAAATTGTATCAAGGTGTACTCAATACTTTCCCTTTGATGAATCTAATTATAGGTTCATGAGTGCCAGCCTTATTCCTATCCTTTTATTGAGCATATAGATGTCAGTTTTCGAGCATGTTGTTGGATTCTATTGGAAGATCCTTTGCCTTGTCTTCATGAAAGGTGGGTTTATTCACATGTGCTACCAGTTAGTATGTGTTGGTGGGCATGTGGATGGACCATAGTCATGTATACCTCTGGCTTACGGCGAGTATCCTTCTAGATACGTCGCTATGCGGAGTGTGACCAGCGCGTGCCCTATCCACGGGGTACACTGCCATGCGGGATACGTCCATTGCGTGTGTTGTCCGCTTGGAGTATTGCCATGCCGTGCTGAGACACGATGCGGGATGTAGTAGACATTTCCATGCGGCCTACCGCTAGGTATTGGGTAGTGCCATGCCACGTGACGACGTGATGCGGGGTGATGTCGAGGTGCACACTGCCATGCCATGGGGATGTGTGACTTGGCCACACCACATGATGAGCTACTAGGATAGCTAGACGATTGTTCCTTCCTTCCTCGTTGGTGGCTACCTACTAGTCACGTAGTGATGTAATGTGCAATTGTGATACTCTTTATATTTCTTTGGGGATCAGCAGTTTATTTTACTTTGACTGTGAAGGTTTAGCCACGATCTTGTGATCTTTTGCACTTTGATTTGGTGTTGAGATTCCGGATTATTTTCTTGCCTTACTGTTGGAATTGAGGATTTATTATCTTTATTCTTCTGTACTTTGGTGGCTAAACTGGTTTATCCTTATTGTTTTCGGATGCTGGTCTTGTGTTGCAATGTGAATTCATCTCCAAGAACGTAGGAGACGGGCTTGGATGAGTGTATACGAGGAAGTAGACGCAAGGAACCTTGAGGATGGAGGTATGTGAGGCTGTGATGCAGCTAGTATCCACTACCTACCTATGTGTGGTGACTATCTCTTGCAGGCTAAACACCTTACACAACAAGGGATATTCACAAAGGTCTCGTATGGAAGGTAGCACCGCTATGGTGTGCCTAGCACCATCGAGTGAGATATTGGATTTTTATGATCATATTGTTGTTCTGAGATCAGGCATAGAGATGCTGATCATGCATGTTATCCTTGACCGAGCATTAGACATGCTCACATGTGGCCTTTTCTGTTATACATTCCAGTTATGTGGATGGTTATTATTTGTATCATGGAGTAGATTGTGTTAGCTTGTCACTGTGTTATGGGACATAGTCTTTGGAAAGGTTATCTTATGCCTGGCAAGTGTAACCATTGAGTTATTTATGTTGCTCTTATTTTATGGAAGATAATTTGGCTGTAGAAATTGATATTTTGAGCTAGTTCTATGTTATTAAATCTTATGATAAAGATGGATTGGTAAAGGAAATTGATCTTATGGCATGTTTTTCTGTCATTTTTGATCGATGATTATGGTAATTGTTGGTTACCTCCTTGTAATGTTTTAATTTGGTGCAATGAAAGGAAGGAATTTCCTGTTTCTCTTCTATGATTGTGGATAATTCCTAGAATATCTTTAAGGAACGTATGGTTTAGATGTATCTTGCCAATGGATAATGGCGTTTGTAAAGGATTTTGCAATTATATTTCATTTATTTATGGAAAGTTTTCTATGTGCAATTTGATCTTTGTTGAATGAGTTTCAGGGCTGATGCGTACGACATGTTCTTCATCTAGCCTTACGACTTCCAGGAGTAAGTCGGAACCTAGGGGGGGAGAATGTAGTACCCCTACCCTAGTCTATTTCTAACCTTGGCTTAATCTTGATTAGTTAATCGTAATATGATGTTACAATCAGATGTTGATTTTACGCATAGCTATTGATGTGGTTTTCTCACTAGTTTTATGCTAGTTGTTTAGTGTTTATATTTCATGGTATTCATCGAGCTAACGCATTCATTAAGTTATTATATATGTATGCATGTATGATCGTTGGTTGCAGGAGATTTCAGGTACGAAGTCGCATGAGTGCGAGGTTCGTCTTCACCTGGGTGTACAGGTTGGAGTGTACCCTTTTTAATCCTTAGAGTTGGATTAGGTGGTCGTAAGACCCTAGTCGACCTTAGTCGTGCTCTAGTCAGCATCGCCTGTCGTCATCGGTTATCCCAGTTTGTTTGGGTTTGCGAGTCGTCTGTTTGGTTGACCTTCTCGGTTTGCGTGCATGGTGTGATTGGTTAATTTGGTTAGTTAGTCTTTAGTAATTATCTTGATTAAATATGCGTTTGTGCATTGATGATTAATGGATTTAATTAATCAGGTATTCGTTATGCGATTTTCGTGGTTAATGAATTGCCTATTTTAAATTGGAAGTAAAATTGAATTAAATGACTGTTTTGAATATTTAATGCATTTTGTTTATGCTGTTGAAAAAGGAAAGTTTGGTATTTAATCGCAATAGACGTAATTGCGTTCTGTTGGATTAGTAAATTAGAAAGATTAAATTTGTTTAAATGAGAAATCGAATTTTGAATTGAAAGGCAAGTTAATTTGTTGTGACTGTGAGAAAGGATTAATTTTGTGAATTATTTGTTAATAAAAAGTTTTTAATTCCAAAATGGAATTTTTTGGGTCAACTCTGCCATATAACCCAATTTGGGAAAAAAATTGGGGGAAATGGACATTTTTGGAGGATTTTTGGTTGAGAAGGATTTTTGGAGATGAATTAGAGGATTTTGTGGAAGAAGGAGGATTTGGGTAGCTAGAGTTTGGGATTCTTCAGCCGATCTTGCCAGGATTGCGTGTTAAGGTAGGATCCAACTCTCTCAATTTTGGTTTTGGTTTGGAATGATAATGGGGATTTTATCTTGGTTTTTGACTCTCCTTCGAATGCCATGTTTATGTTTTGTTTTGGTAATTTAACCAGCTTGGCTGGAAGTGTTTGAGGTGTGATAATTCCTCTTTTTCCTTTGGGCGTTTGAAACCCTTGAGCGTTTGTTATGGATGAGCAAAACCATCAAAAAAAAATAAAAAATCCTAATGCAGTTTGTTTAAACCAAGATCATGGCAAATCGAAATTTATTAAACGTATTTGGGAATGGCGTTTTAAGCCAAGTTCGAACTGTGTAAACAGAAATATGTTGTTTTATGTTCGAACTATATTCTTTTATGTTCGATCTGTGCGTGTTTTTATCTAAATTTGTTGTTATTACCGAGCTGGGTGCGTTTTTTTAATGGTTTCGGACTGCGTTTGGGGTTTGGGTGAGCGGGGAGCGGAGATCCACCCGCTCCCCTCCCCTCTCCCCCGCTCGCACCCCCTTCTCCCCGCTCGTTCCCTCGGCTTTCCCCTCACCCGCAGGCGTTGGAAGCCCCGGCCGCGGCTCACTGCGGTGGCCGTAGGTCCGTAGTGGCCGCAGGGCGCCGCGGAGCCTGCGGGCACTGCAGTGGCGCCGCCCACGCCTTGCCCTACGGCTAGGGTTAGGGCACGGGCCGTGTTCTCTTGCGTTTTCAAACGCGTTCTCCTTGATTGCTTATCGTAGTTTTTAAAATGGTTTTTTTTGTTTTATGTTTTTTTTTCCATTCAAAAAAAATAAAAATATGCTTATAATATGTTAGATATTATTCAATGAAGATTTTCCTTTTTTTTTAAAATTAAGTCTTGATAATGAGAAATGGGGCAAGAATGTATTGTTGATGCATTATTTTTTTTTGTAGTTATTATGCAAGGCGTAATTTTAATGGTGTGTAGTTGAGAAGTTAAAATATTTTTACGTTGAATAATCTTTTTGGAGGTAAAACGTACTTTATTCTTATATTCATATTGGTTGAAGAAGTTAAGGATATAAGTCATATGGGAAGGTTAGAAATGAGTAATTAACCATTGATCTTTAGAAATTTAACGATATACTTTTGATAATGATTATCTTCTTTTAGACGTCCTTTTTATAATTATATCGGTTGTCTGAATTTTATTATTATAAATATGGTTTTAAAACTCTCATGGCTTTATATGTCAGTTTTTTGAAAATGGGCCCCCGTTTTTCTTAAAAGTAGGGCCCCATTTTATAATAAAATGGGAGCCTATTTATTTTAGCTTTGGGCCCCCATCACCTTTCGGCTTGGGAGCCCAAAGCATAAACGGGCCTCCATTTTTAGGAGCGCATTTTCCAACACACAGACTTCCACGAATTTGTGACTCATTACCTTGCACTTGCCCTTCTTTCAATTGTATATTTCTCCGAGAAATATACATTCAGTCCTCACACAAAAATTCAAAGTCAATATTATCATTCTGAGTGAGTTGTAATATTTGTACAAGTTTGCTATAGACATGCACAATTTCAAGTGGATGGTATAGAGAGTACTGGTAATGAACACATTATGATCAAGGAGGTTCATTTCTATATCAGTGATGATACATGTCATGATATGAGCTATGTAGAACATTGTTTTGGAATTGTTTTTTTAAAGATATTAGAGAACGTGTGATAAATTGTTCAATACCGCAGATTCATTCTCTAGTTAGGCAACCTCACACTCAACTGATTTCTTCCAACTTTGCCAACACCAAAATAAAACAACATCATCGACCTTAAATACAAATCAAATTGGTCGGCTACACAACAAAAACCTAATTCTCATCATCGAGATTACAAACAAGTCAGTACAATCCTCATTTAACTTGTTTATGAACACCCATTTAGTACCTATGACATTCTTTTTTACCGGTTGGGGTACCAGGGTCCAAGTATTGTTTTTCTCAATCTTATCCAATTCCTCTTCCATTGCTTTAACCCAATGATCATCACCAAATGCCTCCTTAGCACTTCTTGGTTCAATGGTGGAGATCATGCAAGAGTTCTCTCTTATTCTTCTTCTAGTAATTACTCCAGCATCCTTATCCCCAATAATCTTCTCAGGACTATGATTCAATCTCAAATATCTAGGAATAACATGATCATTCTCCTCATGTTCAACTTCTTCATCATCTTCTTCTGAAATTATTTGTTCTGGTTGAACAAGTACATCAGAATTTGCCTTATTTTAGATTTAACTATTTAAGGTTCCAAAAGCAAAATGCAGGGATCTTCATCCTTTTTTTCTGAATGGGTTCCTTCTGAAACTTCAAGACATTCATCTACATGGACATCAACACTCTCAACAATTCTCTGAGTCCGGTTATTGAAATATTGGTAGGCCTTACTCCTGGTAGTATAGCCAAGAAATATGCCTTCATCACTCTTTGCTTCAAACTTGCTAATGTAATCACCTCTTTTAATGAAACATTTACTACCAAAGATCTTAAAATAAATAACATCAGGTGATCTTCCATACCAATATTCATAAGGTGTCTTGTCCTTACCTCTTTTCACCAAAACCCGGTTCATTGTATAGACTGTTGTACTTACAACTTCTCTCCAAAATGTTTTCACTACACCTCCTTGTATCAACATTGTCCTAGAAACTTCAACCACTGACCAGTTGTTTCTCTCTGCTATACCATTCTATTGTGGTGTCCTTGGTGTAGAAAGTTGCTGCTTGATAGCATTATCATCAAAATACGTAGTAAACTCCTTAGAAGTGAATTCGTCGCCTTGATCTATTCTCAGACATTTAATCTTTTTGCCACTCTCTATCTCAGCTAAGGCCCTGAATGCCTTGAATTTACCAAAAGCTTCATTCTTATCCTTCAAGAATGTGACCCACATCATCCTTGAATAGTCATCAGTGAATATCATGCAATATCTATCACCTAAAATGCTTCTAGTTCTTATTGGTCTACATAGATCTGTATGAACCAAATCTAGCAAGTGATTCAATGAGAAGGACTTGCTCTTGAAAGTAGAAGAAGTCATCTTCCCTAACTAAAATTCTCTAAAAAGAGCATTAACCGGTTTGTCTATTTGAGGCAGACCTCTTACTGTCTTGGACTTACTCACTTCAATAATATTGTCAAAATTTATATGACAAAATCTTCTATTCCAAAGCCAGCTATCATCTATCTTTGCAATCAAACAATTGTTAACTATAGGATTAAGATGAAATAGATTACCTCTGGTTTGTTTACCAGTTGCAATCAATTCACCTTTGTTGTCAAAGATTTTGCACATACCATTTCTAAATTCCAGTGGGTATCCTTTGCCATTCAGTTGTGCCACACTCCGAAGATTGTGCTTTAGACCTTCAACCCAATAGACATCGTCAACATTGCTCTTCCCATTAAGAGAAATAACTCCCTTACCTTTAACCATACAAGGTGAGTCATTGTTGAATCTCAAAACACCGCCATCAAACTCTTTCAAGGAAATAAATTTTCTCTGATCACCAGTCATGTGATGTGAACAACCACTATCAATGATCCAATCATTAGAGTTATCCATCTTGGACACTAAAGCCTTCTGGTCTGATATCTCTTCCTTAATAGACACAAACACAATATATTCACTAGCTTCATCATCAGATTCATCATCAATAATACCACTATCAATAACTAGAAGACAATCTCTCTTGCCTTTACCCTTATACTTCTTGATTTTGTCTCTCTTGTGTTCATTTTCACTATTATGACAATTTGTTTGTATATGACCAATCTTATTTCAAGAAAAAAAATTCAACGGTAGCTTACCTTTGTATTTGCCAATGCCTCTAGGCAATCGTTTTGCCAACAATGCTTCAAGCTCCACTAAACGGTCTTCATCATCAGAATCTCTGCTGGATCTGGATTCATAGCTATGGCCGGTATCTTTACTTCATTTCACAGATGGGCTAGAGACAAAAGCTCTGAATGTAGATTCTGATTTCTGTACACTACTATCATAGCCATTTAACTCAAAAGCAGTAAGTTTTCCAATGATAAAGTCAAGAGTTATCTTTGTTTTGTCAATGGATATCAACTCTTGCATAGATGCAACTCGAATAGCATAGACCGGTAGCAAGGTTTTCAATACCTTACTCATCACTGTAGCATCTTCCAATTTAACTCCTGGACTCTTTATTTCACCAACTATTTCTTTTATCCTTTGACCATACTACTGGATATTCTTTCCTTCATACATTATCATGTCATCAAACATTCCTCTTAAACTCTCCTCTTTAGCAATATTAACATGTTCATCACCACTATGAATCTCTTCAAGTTTTTTCCATACTTCATATGCAGTTTCAAGACCATGAACATCTACATATTGAACATCAGACAGGGAACTTATAATAGCCTCTAATGCTCGATGATTCTCTTTCTATTCTTTCTTATGATCATCAGTCAGAGTTCTAGTAGGTGTAGTATACTTAGTTTCTACATGCTCCCAATACTGACTACCAAGACTCTGGATGTAAATCTTCATTCTGTCGCTCCAGATTCTATAGTTCTCTCTATTGAACTTAGGACCTTATTTCTTCACCATGATCTATAGGATCTTTTCCTCAAGTTTTTAGGCTCAGGGATCTAAGAGGACCTGAGATGCTCTAATACCAATTGATGATATGATGAAAGAATAAGTATCTGGTAAAATACTGAGAGGGGGGGGGGTGAATCAGTATAAACTGATACAAAATCCCAAACTCAAAATAAACTTATCAACAAAATAACTCTATCAAAATAATATCTCAAAGATTACCAACATCAACTGGCTTGATAGTTATACCAGCTTAATAGTAAACAACTTCAAACTTGTAAACATAAAAATTCTTAATCCAATATCAACATTTTCAACTCTCATTGCTTCCAGTTATCATGCCTAATTAGAACAGTTAAGTAATTAATCAAATCAACAAATAAGATCATAACCACAAAAACATTCACCACTTGACACAAATATTTATACGTGGAAAACCCAAATAGGTAAAAACCACGGTGAGATGAGACTCACAAGGATAGCTATATGAAATCTTTTGAAGTTCACCCTGTTAGGAGCCAAGCCTGTTAAAGCTTTTACAATAAGTGCTGTTAAGAATTGATTCTGTTAGGAGTAACCACAATACCCTATTAGGAGTAACCTCGGTAGAGGATTTGAGAATCCAAACTAATGGATCACCTTGTGAGAGGATTTAGAAAGTAACCAAGCTTGTTAGAGAACACCCGGTTAGGGGATTTCAATTCTGTTCTGATTGTTAGAAAACAACAGGTTTTTCTTGATTTGTCTGAATAGAACTACATCTGCTTGATCAGATCCTTCTTAAGCTTCAATCTTCCTTTACTCAATACTACATATTCTTTCTCCGGTTAGGCAACCTCACACTCAATTGATTTCTGCCAACTTTGTCGACACCAAAATAAAACAACATCATCGACCTTAAATACAAATCAAATAGGTCAGTAACACAACAAAAACCTAATTCTCATCATTGAGATTACAAACAAGTCGATACAATCTTGACCGTTAGAAATCATAACAATCTCTTCACATTAATCAAGAAAATTCCGACCACTTCATGATCACTGCTACATTCGACTTGTAACTCATCACACGCTATACAATTTATGCAATCAACTTTTCTCCTTCCCAAGACAATCAAACGCGCCAAAATAACTTGAACTTATCTTCATACAATGACCACACATGTCACCATCATGACCGCTCAACATCAAATCTTAAACCAAAAAACTTTTATCAGTTAGGGTTTAATTAAAAACAACTGGTAGGGTTTACCTATTACATAACATAGAAAGGTTTAACCCTATACACCGATTCAACTTACAAAATACCATATCATCAATGACAACATATCATTAATGCAATCTATATGCAAAATGCCAACAATTGGGTCCTAAGGGGTATATTATACACACTAGGATGCTATAAGGAGTCATATGTGGTCCTAAGGTGGCACACATATGTTAGAATGCATGTGTAAACCCTTAGGAGCACATATGACCCCGTAGGACACTATTTGGTCCTATGGGGTCAAATTGGGTCATAAGGGGTACATTATACACACTAGGATGCTATAATGGGTTATAGGTGGTCCTAAGGTGTCACACATGTGTGACCCCTTAGGAATGCCTATGAATCCTTATAGCATCCTAGTGTGTACATTATGCATACTATTGGGTACTATGGGGTCAATTTGGATCCTATGGGTACATTATACATGTTATAGGATGCTATAAGGAGTCATATTCACTCCTAAGGGGTCACACATGTGTTCTAACACATGCATGACCCCTTAGGACACTATTGGGTCCTGTGGGATCAAATTGGGTCTTAAGGGATAGATTATACACACTAAGATGCTATAAGGGGTCATATGTGGTCCTAAGGGGTCACCCATGTGTTAGAACACATGTGTGACCCCTTAACACCACATATGACCCCTTATAACATCCTAGTGTGTATGTTGTGTATGCTATTGGGTCATAAGGGGTATTTTGTATAAACTAGGATGTTACAAGGGGTCATATATGCTCCTAAGGAGTCACACTTGTGTTATAACACATATGTGACCCCTTAGGACCAAATATGACCCCTTATAGTATCCTAGTGTGTATGTTGTGCATACTATTGGTTCATAAGGGGTATGTTATTTCTATATAAATTTTGAATCATCAAAATTTGATAAGCCTATGATTGGCCTTACACATCAAATGAATGAAAGGTACACACAAAAAAAATCTTTATACTTCATTATATATCAAATTTAAATATACAAATGAAGAATTCTTTTGAGAATACAATGTATTTCAATAATGTATAGTTAAAACTACATATGAAAGAAACTTTTCATTTACATAAATGTGTAAGGACCTACATAAGTCATGGGTATGACTAAGAATGTACAATGAGTAGAATGATATACAAATGAATAAATAGAAAAGAAAGAAAAGGGGATTCGTCCTTGCCTTTCAAAGATGAATGGTTGATGTGATCAAGCTATATCTTGTATCTTCATTCTCCTAGTGCTCCTAGAATGCCTGCAAGAGGTGAAGGACATAGGTGTTATAGCTTGGGATCTCAGTTTCTATAACTAATCTACTCATACACATGTACATCAGACTGCAAATGGAAAGAATCAGAACAAAACAACAAGTGAATCAAAGATCAGAAGTGTCCAATCATCAGAAGCTTCATGTTCTTCTGGTTTTTCTAACTTGTTAAGGAAGGTTTCCATCTCATAAGTATCAAGTATGTGGGTTAAAATGGGCTCCCACAAGGGCTGAGATCAGCATACTACTCCTCACTCACAGGGTGTCATTAATCAGCTACCAAACATGAAACACAATTGCATCCACAGTCCCATCTATTGGCATTCAATGAGAGTTTAAAGTTGTTGTAGTCACATAAATCTGTCCATTTTAATTAAATAAATATTTTCTATTTATTTGATTAAAAATCCACTAGCCATTAGTTAATTAAATTAAACGTTTAATTAATTCATCTTCAAACATTCTCCTATTAATTAAATAAATTATTGAATTTATTTTAATTAATTCATTATACCAAATTCACTATCAATTAAATGAATAAATCATATTTATTTCATTTAATCCCTTTTTCCTCTTTTAAATAAATTAAATCAAACATTTATTTAAATCATTTATCCCCCCCACTTGCATTTTCCTACAAATGCAACTTGCACACATTTATTGAAATAAATTAATTTATTTTAAATAAAAATCCTATTTTCCCTCACCCACCAAATCCACTTGTAAACCTAACCCCCTTCTAGATTCTTCTAACCCCTTCCTAATTAGCCTAATCCATCCCCTAATTATTGTCACATTCCTAAGCAACTTGGAGTCACTTCTCAAAGACTTCAAAGTCTTTGAAAAACATTTAATGCTTTGTATGTTCAACAATTTAACCTCCAAAGTCTTCCAAAATCACTAATGGCTCTTACATGACCATTAATATCTCTTACATAACCATTTATGGTTATTTCAACTTGCACTCATGTGTCTCCTCAAGCATTTATTGCTTTGGCCATGGTTATCCCTTTTGCCTTTGCACAAGAATTTATCCATTGGATAAAAGCTTTTATTCTTTGAATAAAGAATTTATTCACTCAACCCAACCATTGACCTTAACTCCCAAGTTAACCCTCAGGTCATGTCAATCATTTAATGCTTCTTCCCTCTCCTCTCAACCCCTCTCATGTTGACACTTGTCATCCTGGGATTGGGTTGAAAGCCCTCACATGGATTGAATATCATTCAATCCTGACCCTTGTTGAGATTACTCAATCTCAACCATCCATTACTCCATTTTTCCTATAAATAGAGCTCACATTCCTCATTTTCAAAGCCTCGAGAATTCTCAAGCATTCTCAAGCATGTAGCATAATCAACTCATATAATTGTTATTTTGGCCTAAAATAAATAATTTTAGCATTATAGCATCTAATATTAGCTTTTATTCATACTTGCATAGCATAGTTTGTAATCATCTACAATCTTGAACCTCCATAAGCATCCATAGTGCAAAAAGCTGCTGAGAGCTACACTAATTTGGAACTTGGAGAGGAGAGGAACAAAGGAGAAGGAACTAAGAGCATGCTAGAAGGCATTTGGAGATGCCTCATTATACTTGTTTCCCTAGTTAATTATTTTAGCATGTTTCTAATATCTCTTTTGATATGCCTGCTTAGATTAGTTCTTGGTTGAATAACACTAATGATTTCTTGTGTGTTTTTGTGTGTTATACGACTACTGGTTCTTGTCTAACCTTTGGGTATTTTGCAGTGCATCATTTGGTGAACCCGACGTGAATCCAAACACCTAAAAACAACCTTTTTTTGATGCAATTAACTTGTTTGAATGTTGAACTTGACACACAGGTCGCGCTTTAGCGCTTTTGAGCGCGTTGTAGTGCTATTGTAGCTTGACATTCTAGCGCTATTGTACCAAGTTTGGCGTTATTGACCTTTATTCAACGCTTTTGTTATTGTTTTGGTGCCTTTGTGCTTGTTTTAGTGCTATTGCATTTGCTGTCAAAATTTTACATTTAGCGTTGTTGTGTCGGTATTAGCGTGTTTGTGTTAAATAGCGCTTCTGTTCAAACACAGAGTGACACTATTGTAACAGAACGTTGTAAAAAAGACCCTGTAACCAAAAAATTGAAATTTGTTAGGCTTGTAGAAGCCCACCATAAATTTGGTTTTTCCTAACTGTTCGTTTCTTGTGCAGGTGTTTAAAACTAACCCTTTTTGTTGCTAAAAAGTTAAAAAAAATTCCATTTTGGTGCTCTAAAAATTGAACAAAACAAGTTTGTTTTCTTGCCAGATTAGGATCATTTACATTTGGTGCTCTAAAAAATTGAACACAACAAATTTACTTCCTTGCAAGCTAGGTTCATTTTATTTGGTGCTTAAAACAAGACAAGACAAATTTCTTTCTTGCATCAAACTAAAATTTCACAATCCACACTTCCATTTTGGTGCAAATAAAATTCACAATCAACTTGTTTAAATTTTGCAAGCGGTTTACTTCATGCATACGGGCTTTGAATTAAGTTGACCGAGATTTTCAAAATTCTAGTTTACTCAAACATTTGCCTTTGAAGTTAAAAAGAACACCATGATGGTTGGAGTAACATCTCCAAATAGTTAGATCACATTGTGATGAAAATAAGTTAAAAAGAACAAGTGCTTTTCATGTTTGGCATGCTTGTGCAAAGAGTTGGTCGAGTGGTCCTACTTCTAACACACACTATCCTCTCGCTTGGCTTTCGTGGTCCTAGGTGCAAGAGAAAAGTGTTAATAACACTCAAATTTTATCTTTTTAAGAGAGGCCTGTCAAGAGATACATCACTCTTGGGAATGACCTCGCGTGGTAAATCTTTCGAGCCGCAATAGAAATTAGGTGAGAGCGAAAGCTTTAGCCTTGGGTATAGTTGTTCCTACAGTGTAACTTGCCGAAAGGACAAATGGGCCCCACCACAAGTTACAAGGCTCTTAAGTGAGTCACTGCAGAATGAACTTATGTCCAAAGACATAAAAAATTACTAAACACCTTTAAGTAGTAGCCCCCCCGTTCTATTGATTGAGGATATTTGTAATATAATTCAGTGCAAGAGCATAGATGGTTTTTCTCCCAAGATACTCACCATACATATTTCCTTGAGTAGAAACATAGCTTTTTGAAAAGTCACTTGTGGCTTGCTGAAAGTGGTGACTCCCCCATCTTAGGGATCATCCATTTGTTATGCTCGTGCAAGACTTAGTATATCACATCCTTACCTGCCACAGTGGGATTCATAAGGTATGTAGTACCAAAGTCGAAGAAATATCAAGATGTGGGCTGAATTTATCGCAACCGGCCATTTGACCTTAGGGATGAAAAGTGTTTGAAGTGTTTTTGTTATAGTCAAGACCCAAGTGCAAATTGAGCCGACTTCAGGCTTTGGAAGGAAAAACACCTAAAATATAATTAAAGGGTGATAAAAAGTCCAGGGATTGGGTTGATCTAGACCCATACCTATTTGTGCCTTTTGAGGCAACATTCTTGTGTTTGTGTGCTTACTTTGTTTTCTTGTCAAAGAAACATCATAAAATCCAAAATTCAGAACAAGTATTCATCCAACGAAACATTTTTCAAAACAACCAAAAGATCAAAAACAAAGAGCAAAGTATCAAACTTTATGACCATTCTTCACATCTTGAGAAAGAAGAATCTTCATCAAAACATCAAATTGAAAAGAAGACCATTGAGCTCAAAGGCTTTGATCAAAAGGAGGAAATTCTTCTATCTAAATAGATAGATCTTTGTCTCTCATAGAGTTTTTCTACGTCACATGCGTCTCTACCTTCAAGGCAAATCAAACGAATTTTATCCAGAGTCATTGAACCGCAGATCTTTTATGCAATATAGAGCTTTGAGTTATCACAAAAACCAAGGAGGCAAGATCAATCCCAACTTGTTCCCAGACATTTGTATCACATACAACGTAGCTTGAGAAATGCCACCAACGCCCAAAAGGGAAGAGGTAGAATTTGTTCCGTTTGTGACACAAATCTTTTATTGAAGTTAAACATTTCATCCATTTCTATGCACAAAACATCACTTTTAGAGTGTCTCGACATCTAGGATAAATTCATCCTAAAGAGGCATTTCTATGCAGGTTAAAACTAGTCTTTGAGTGAATCCTCTCATTACTAGGTAGTTGAATCTGTAACACATCTCAGATCCCTCTAAACCTTATCACACCAAACTTTGTCAATCAAGCACAACAAGCAATTCAAGAAAGGACTTTGGTCACATCTACCTTTAGTGCTAGAGATTCATATGCAAAAAACTCCAGCAAACATAAATCTCTCATTTTATCAACAACTCATCATCATTTTCACCCAACTTCAAATAAAACTTGTGAACAAAATGGCTCCAGATCGTAAACTAGACAACTAGAGATCAAAAAAGGAGGAGGACAAAAACCTCAACAATTTTCAAGAAGCAATTGGAGGAGGCACAAATGCTGAAGATCCCTAATCATCAAGGGAATCTTAATAGTCAAGGGGATCCTCCTCAATGGTTCATTCATCCATTCCTTATATTTCTATACACTGGGGAAACCAAATACATCTTTCTTCTAATCCAAAAAGCTCCAAAAAATTGAAATATCCAAAAATAAAAATTAAAAAAATCAACAAAATCAAATAAAAATTAAAAATCAAAGCATGAACGCATGGCTCATCCATCAGATCAACAATAGCAAGACTCTCAAAGTCTGTGATCAAACTAATCATATGTCTTGTTAATAAATTCATCACTTGAAATCTATCAACATCAACATGTCTTATACAGGGATGGGTACACTCGAAACTAGACAGATCAGTCTTATACGGGGTACTCACTCTTTGAGACCAAACATTTTTATCAATCATCAAACAAAACAAAACAATGACATAGATCAGTATGACTACTAGATTTTGTTCTAGTTAACCTTATCTTTATCAGTATGACATTCTAACATCTCATATCATACATCTCATTTTCAAGGCACATCTCATCATCATCATCATCTAGTCACATTCATCTTGCATCCATCACATGCATATCTGTCACATCATCATGGAATATTTCTTCACTTTCATATCTTCATCATTCTTCCAACTCTCATGTCTTATACAGGATGCATCTTTCTTGAAACCAGACATTTTGATCAAGTCTTATATAGGATGTATCTTTCCTGAAACTAGACGCTTTGATCACTTTTGTCTTATACAGGATGTATCTTTCTTGAAACCAGACATTATGATCAAGTCTTATACAGGATGTATCTTTCCTGAAACCAGACGCTTTGATCACTTTTGTCTTATATAGGATGTATCTTTCCTGAAACCGGATGCTTTTCTCATCTTTGTCTTATACGGGATGTATCTTTCCTAAAACCAGACGCTTTGATCATTTTTGTCTTATACAGTATATATCTTTCCTAAAACCAGACGCTTTGATCATCTTTGTCTTATACACGCGGTGTGATTCCTGAAACTAGACTTAATATCAATCTAATCAATCTTGTCAAACCCATGCATGTCATCAACTATTCACTCTTCTATCTTTCAAATAGCTTTCTTCTTCTTTCAAGAGATCATTCATGCCTTTAGTGCACAAATGATCTCCTGAGGGGGGCATTATCATATCGCATATTTGTATCAATCTCATATCAGTCTCATATAAAATTGTTCATATCAAATCAATTCTTTATATTTACAGTACCCACAATCCCATCAGTAGTATCAATAGTACCAAGCACGCGAATCCAAATACCAACAACACCAATAATCCGACCTGCAAAACCCATAATCCCACTAGTAGTACCCACTATGCCCATAGCACTAATAAAAATACCCGCAACACCAATCATTCCACCAATCAAACCAAAAACCCCATCAGCAGCAACAATAAAAGTACCATTAGCAGCAGCCACTATATCAGAATTCCCAACAGTATCAACAACACTGGCAATTCCAGTAGAAGCAACAGAGTCACCAACACCGATGCACCTTGTATCAGATTCACTAATTCCCATAATTCTTCCTACAACATGGATCATTTCATCTAAAATGGTACATCAGTTGATCACACCTACAGTGTTTAACTCAAATGATATTCCAGTGTGGTAAAGCAATTGGATCCTGGAAAGTGACTTAGAGACCGATTCACATGAGTGGGAATTTGATTCAGTACAGCTTAACACTTCAGATGAGGAAGACACGTCACAACCTCCACCCCACAAAGACATCCCTGTTTATGGAGAAGCACAGATAAAGACCTCTTAGGTTCCTGAACTAGAAACATCTTCCACAGACCCTACGTCACATCCTATGCCTGATTCTGACAGGGAGAGTACCATCGATGACCTTGCTCATAATGTCTTAACCCTCACTGAAACATCTCATGAACTTATCCTAATCGATGAGGTAATGCCCATTATCCATCCTGAACTCATCGAATGGAACCAACCTAATCCCCCATGTCTCGACCACTTCCAAAACGATGAGGCGATCATTGACTTTTTGGAACTATGGGATAACATACCAAGCAGGGATCACAAAGCTAGATTCGCCATATAACTTAATAGCGCAACATACTTTAGGGTAGATGCCAAACCTTTCAGCTACAAAAATATAACAATAAAACATGGATCTTCCAATGAAAACCACACTATGGCACTGTTTGATCCAACAAAAGTCAAAAGAAAGAGCGTATCCAATGGTGAAAACCTCTTTGAGGCACCGGTGGATGAAAGGTTTGACATTCTCCCTGCTATTACACAATAGGAACAATCAATGATTCTCATCGAGGAAACAAAATAATTCAATGTGGGGACTCCTGAAATTCCTCACTACATACATCTGGCATCTCTTCTAACTCCAGAGGAACAACCTAAATTTGTAGAGTTCTTTCAAAAGCATTAGATCAACTTTGCATGGTCATATACAGACATGCCTAGGCTTGATCTTGATTTAGTCATGCATCACCTCACCATAGCGGAAGGAGCCAAACCTGTCAAGCAGAAGCTTCGTAAGATGCATCCTCAGATTGCAGTACTAGTCAAAGCAGAACTCAAGAAACTCCTGGATGTTGGTTTCATTAGACCAATCGATTATGTAGATTGGATATCCAATATTGTGCCTGTCAGCAAACCAAATGGGGACATCTGTATTTGTACTGACTTCAAAGATCTGAATAAGGTATGTCCTAAGGATGACTTCCCCCTACCAAACATTGACATCATAGTGGACCTATCAGTAGGACATGCCATGCTTTCACTCATGGATGGATTTTCAGGGTACAATCAGATAAATATTGCACTAGAGGATCAGCATAAGACAACCTTCACATGTCCATGGGGCACATACTATTGGAATGTAATGCCTTTCGGCCTCAAGAATGCAGGAGCAACCTATCAACGAGTAATGACCACCATCTTCCATGACATGATGCATACCATAATGAAAGATTATGTTGATGACTTACCAGCAAAATCACTCACCAGAGAAGGTCATCTAGACATATTAGATAAAATCTTTGATAGACTGGAACAATATCATGTTCGACTCAACCCAAAGAAATGTGTCTTTGGAGTAACCTTAGGGAAACTTCTTGGATACATTGTCTCAACCAAAGGTCAAAGCAATCATGGACATGCCACCACCAAAGAACATCAATCAGCTAAGGACATTACAAGGGCGGCTTCAATCCATCCAAAGATTCATTGCACAACTGGTAGATAAGTGTCACCCCTTTACACATCTGCTACACAAAAACATCTACTTTCAATGGGATGCCAAATGCTTAAAGACTATCTCATGAATACACCATTGCTAATCCCGCCAGATCCAAGTAGACCTTTTTTACTCTATATATCAACAACAAATATGGCATTGGGTGTACTATTGGCACAACACAATGTAGAAGGGAAAGAGTGCACTATTTACTACATCTCTCACACACTGGTTGTCTATGAACTCAGCTACATACCTATTGAGTGAGCTTGCCTAGCAGTAATCTTGGCAGCCACTAAACTGAGGCACTATCTATTAACACACAAAGTACAGCTAATTGCAAAGATTGATCCACTCAAATACTTACTCAGTAAAGTAGCATTGACAGGCCGCTTGGCCAAATGGGTGATGATTCTAAGCGAATTTGACATCGAGCATGTGGACTGTAAAGCTATCAAAGGACAAGTTATTAAAGATCAGTTGGCTGATGCACCACTCATAAGCGATCATCCTCTCATTTCCAATTTTCCAGATGAAGTGATATTCATGATCACAGAAGCATAATCATGGAAGCTATACTTTGATGGTTCGTACACTAGGCATGGCTCGGGAGCAGGCATTATGTTTATCACACCTCAAGGTGACAGCATCCGGAAATCTTACAGACTCACATTTCCATGCACCAACAACATAGCAGAGTATGAGGCCTTGATCACAGGACTCAGGCTAGCCATACAATGGAAGTTACAAGAACTACAAGTCTATGGCGACTCCCAACTGGTCATTCGATAAGCAACAGATGAATATCAAACCAAAGATGACAAACTCATGTCATACAAACAAATGGTGGACAAATTAAAGGCATCATTTACTACTATCACCTTTGAGCAGATACCAAGAGATCAGAATCGAGATGCTGACGCTATGGCTACCATTGCATCTCTCCTAGATCTTCCATAGAATTCAACACGCTACAAGTTCTTGGTGGAACAGCTTTGGATCCCCACTTATGATATCCCTGAATATGAGATGATGTCGCCTTATCGGTTCCGAATCCCCATGGTACAGTGAGTTCTACACTTATCTCCGCGATCACACCCTTCCTCCTAACCAATCGAATAACCAACGTAAAACCTTCATTTGCCAAAACGCTCGATATACCATTATTGCTGAAACCCTATACCGATGCAGTCTTGATGATACCCTCCTTCGATGTCTGGAACAGGATGAGATAACAAAGGCCTTGGAAGAGGTACATGAAGTTGTGGACCTCATGCAAGCGGTCCATCACTAGCCAAGAAACTCCTATGCACTAGATACTATTGGCCATCCATGGAAAAAGACTCCTACTACTTTGTCAGGAAGTGCAAGAAATGCCAAGTTCATGTTGACCCGATACATGCACCAGCACAGGAATTGCAACCAATCACAACACCATGGCCCTTTTGTCAATGGGGCCTTGACCTTGTGGGTAAAATCCATCCATCTTCATCCAATGGTCACAAATTCATTATTACCACAACATAATACTTCACAAAGTGGATCGAAGCTGTTCCACTTACCCAAGTTACCGACAAGCAGATTTCCTCATTCATCCTCAATTACATCATCTGCCAGTATGGTGTACCCATGTCCATCATCACAGATAATGGTCTTCCTTTCAAAAATCAGGATGTCCATGAACTTTGTGAGAAATTTCACATCCAACACCGCTTTTCCACTCCCTATTACCCACAAGGCAATGGTCAGGCCAAAGCATCCAACAATAACATATTAAGGATCCTAAAGAAGACAATCAATGATGCCGGTTGTGATTGGCATGTTCAATTGAATCCAACACTATGGGCATATCGAACTAGCATTCGAACCCCTATAGGCTCAACTCCCTACTCATTGGTCTATGGTGCAGAAGCTATTTTACCTATTAAGGTCAAGATACCATCACTACGGGTTTCCTTACACAATCTCATAAATGATGAAGCATACCGAGTATCCTGTCTTCAAGACTTAGAGCTACTTGATGAGAAGCGACAAGCTGCATACAATCACCTTAAGGCCTATCAGCAGCGCATGAGCAGAAGCTATAATCATCAAGTTAGATCTCATACATTCGAGGTAGGTGATCTTGTTCTTCGATAAAATCCTCGTAGCCAACCCAATCGAGAACATCAAGGAAAGTTTGAATCAAATTGGCTGGGTCCATATGTTGTCACTACTGTATTTGGGTCCGGGGCATATCAATTGGCTACTTCAGAAGGAGAACCGCTAGCAGATCCGATCAACAACATGCACCTCAAATAGTTTTATACATAAGCTGCACAGAGCATCAGGCTCCCATAAATACTGGCAAAAATACCAAAAACATTTAGATAAATGTCCTGAAGAAAATACAAAACCATAAAAAAAAGCAAAGAAAAATCATGCATCCAAATGGTGAACAACCACTCTGGTGGCACCTTGGGTAAGTACGATGGTGAAAACCTGGCAAGCAGGCGCCACTCATAAAAGCTATGTTTCCATTATCTTTCAGACTTGTTGCGATCACATTCATTACATACACACATCCATCCACCCAAACCATGGCTTATTATTGATCTGCAATCACGAGATAGTGCTCCATGCGTCTTGCATCTCACTTTTTCATAGTCATGTCCAAATTGGGGCAATGCCCTTAATCTATTGATGGAAGTAGATTCTACATTGTTTCGTGATTCATTAAAGTTATTCATTCAAAACTATCTCACAAAATCCAAAAACATTCAAAAATATATTACAAAATCCAAAAACATCAGAAAACATAAAAAATCAAACAAAAACATGGCAACACATTGTACATACTCATCCAAGCAGATACCAAACAAGCATTGAAAAATACTCGCACGATGACCACTTCTCCAAATTGACCAAACAATCAACATCAACACTCAAACTGTCTTCAACAAGGATGCATCCTTCCTTACCAGACCAAAGACAAAATAACGTTTTCTTTGACAAGAAAATTCTGTTTCAAGCTATCAAGTACTTGGTTGATTTGTGAGTTATTCATTCGTTTATTCATATCAGGATCCTACAGCATTGTTTGTGTATCTTCGGTGCATTATTTCAATGAAGTTCTGGGGCGTATACCTCGACCATATGAGCATGAACCATTACCAAGGATCCATATTCTTTATTCTTTATGTACATACTGTTTGTTTGTAGGTACAATGTTCTTTCCTTGGTTCCTCCTACCTCATCCAAATTAGATAAAGGTGTTTGTCTCTTATTACGGTATGAACTTGTCTCAGGATATGATCAGCCCAAGATCAAGGAGGACGATCCAAGTCATGCATGAAAGGAGATAATCCTTGTCTGTTCCGCAAGTAGTACTCAGGTCAACTTGATCCATTATATCACATTGCTTGTATTAACTTGCTATATCAAAATCCATGTAAGGAATACTCAGGTCATCTTGAATCATTATGTCAAGTTGCTTGTATTTTCTTACAACATTTTAAAGATCAATGATGAAAATAAAGCACTATGGATCGTTATTTCATCTCATATGTATATATTGCATTCCATCCATCCATACATTGATAAACAGTTGCATATCATTCATACATAGTAATGACAATGGGTGCATACTCTATTTTCCTCTTCTTCCATAGGAATGAGTCATAGGTCCTCCATTTCTTCTATCTAACATCGAACCCCCCCCCCCAACCCTCCTCATCTCGATAATCAACATCACATACCCTACATCGTGGCCCATCACAATCAACCAAGCCATGTTCATCACCATCCATCTCTAAATAGGAGGGGTTGTGTTTCCTTTCCTAAGTCATCATATAAGCCAAGCAAGTTACTCTGTTTGCATAGGTATATCAACTCACACACACCTAGACTATCAACAGATACCCTGATCAAGTATCTTCGAGTCTCAACAAGTACTCGATCATGGTAATCCTAAGCTACAACAGGCATTTATCACAATGACCTAGTCTCAACGGGGCTGCTATGATTCACCACAACCATCCATCCCACACACACACTATCAATTGATCAACCAATCCAAACACAATCCAATGGACAATTACATCAATTGTATAAGTCTCAATGAGTATTTTGCTTCATATACCTTGACTTCATCGGACAATTACATCAGTTGTCTAAGTCACCATCAGGTCACTTTGATTCACTTACTCAGACTTTATCCTGTCCAAGCGACCAACTGACATCAACTGTCATGGTTTGACTCGACCGGGGCAATTAAACCAATTGCACCAGATTTTCCAACCAATTTTGATCAATTGTATAGCATCACTCGAAAGCACAACACCACATTTGCACAATATCTCCTGCATAACCTAAGGGTACTCATTGGCTTGATATTTCTCTGTATTCACTCTGTTTTCTTCCATTCTTTGACCGTTATTGCTAATTCTTCTCTTCTACCACCCTGCCAATTTTCATTCTTTTTCGCGAGATCGCCTGATTTTTCAAAAAAATTCGGCCCATCTCTCGAGGGGGCATAACACCCACTAAATTAACATTTATGGGGCATATTCTTCACACCTGTTTTTCTTTCTTTGAAACGATGCAATAAACCACACTGTCTCAAAGAGGGGCAAATGTAGTCACATAAATCTGTCCATTTTAATTAAATGAATATTTCCTATTTATTTGATTGAAAATCCACTAGCCATCAGTTAATTAAATTAAACATTTAATTAATTCATCTTCAAACATTCTCCTATTAATTAGATAAATTATTCAATTTATTTTAATTAATTCATTATACCAAATTCACAATCAATTAAATGAATAAATCATATTTATTTCATTTAATCTCCTTTTCCTCTTTTAAATAAATTAAATCAAACATTTATTTAAATCATTTATCCCCCCCACTTGCATTTTCCTACAAATGCAACTTGCACACATTTTTTGAAATAAAGTAAGTTATTTTAAATAAAAATCCTATTTTCCCTCACCCACCAAATCCACTTGCAAACCTAACCCCCTTCTAGATTCTTCTAACCCCTTCCTAATTAGCCTAATCCATCCCCTAATTATTGTCACATTCCTAAGAAACTTGGAGTCACTTCTCAAAGACTTCAAAGTCTTTGAAAAGCATTTAATGCATTGTGTGTTCAACAATTTAACCTCAAAAGTCTTCCAAAACCACTAATGGCTCTTACATGACCATTAATAGCTCTTACATAACCATTTATGGTTATTTCAACTTGCACTCATGTGTCTCCTCAAGCATTTATTGCTTTGACCATGGTTATCCCTTTTGCCTTTGCACAAGAATTTATCCATTGGATAAAAGCTTTTATTCTTTGAATAAAGAATTTATTCACTCAACCCAACCATTGACCTTAACTCCCAAGTTAACCCTCAGGTCATGTCAATCATTTAATGCTTCTTCCCTCTCCTCTCAACCCCTCTCATGTTGACACTTGTCATCCTGGGATTGGGTTGAAAGCCCTCACATGGATTGAATATCATTCAATCCTGACCCTTGTTGAGATTACTCAATCTTAACCATCCATTGCTCCATTTTTCCTATAAATAGAGCTCACATTCCTCATTTTCAAAGCCTCGAGAATTCTCAAGCATTCTCAAGCATTTAGCATAATCAACTCATATAATTGTTATTTTGGCCTAAAATAAATAATTTTAGCATTATAGCATCTAATATTAGCTTTTATTCATACTTGCATAGCATAGTTTGTAATCATCTACAATCTTGAACCTCCATAAGCATCCATAGTGCAAAAAGCTGCTGAGAGCTACACTAATTTGGAACTTGGAGAGGAGAGGAACAAAGGAGAAGGAACTAAGAGCATGCTAGAAGGCATTTGGAGATGCCTCATTATACTTGTTTCCCTAGTTAATTATTTTAGCGTGTTTCTAATATCTCTTTTGATGTACCTGCTTAGATTAGTTCTTGGTTGAATAACACTAATGATTTCTTGTGTGTTTTTGTGTGTTATACGACTACAAGTTCATGTCTAACCTTTGGGTATTTTGCAGTGCATCAGCTGCCATCCAATGTCAACACATACAACAATGAATAAAATTGTGTTACCTTATCAACAGGTGACTAAAGTCATCACATGAGAAAAGGCAAGTATACCCACTCAGAACTAACATCATGTCAAATAGAATAAGGCAACAATGTATAAGGATAGTCCTACTCAAGTGACATAAAACATAAGAGACAAGAATGATTGATAAACAATAAATAGAGAATTCAAAGCAAAATCAACAGATAACAATCAGAAAAGTGATTGTAGCAATATTGCAGTCTCAAAATTTGTTGTTCTAATAAATACATAGTGCGTCATAAGGATAAGCTTGTGTTTCAAATTCCCCATACATTGGAAAATTAAAACAACCATACTTGCAACATCATTCATAAAGTACTTCTAGAAATACAACTATAATAGGGATAAATTTCCAAAGTCTTTATGGTGAGAATTCATGATCAATCCCAGACACCTAGGATGCTAGTAGTTACAACCAATAGATACATGAGCATCATGAGAATCAGGGATTACAGTGATAAGGACAATGAAAAAATAAATGCCATTCATATCACAGTCATAATACCCTAGGTTAGAACCACATAAAGAGAATATTGAGTAAGCACGAAGGAATCAAGTGTAGACCAATGAGGATATTGACAGTGATATCATTTGCAGCTAATGAACAATATACACATTCATAAGATAGGATGTTGTAGTCCAGAAATGTGGTTTGACAGTGACAAAAATGAAGATGGCATTAGAACAGAATAAGATATATCATTAATCAATAACATAGATTCATGTTGATCAATCATGTGACAATGCCAAGGATGTCGTAGTGATACAACTAAAACTTAGCATGAGGGAACATGAGTGGATTGATTATTATATAAAAACACTTCTCCCAATGATTCATTGAAGACATAAGGACAGTAAAAGAAAAATGATAAGACTATATCAGAGTAATGGAGGCAAGTACTTGAAAAGATAAAATGCCTTCTTGATAAATTCTTACATCAATATCACTGTCGATATAAGTTTCAAAGACAACAGGTAGATCATTTGAAAGAATAATGATAGTCAAATAAAGAGCATATTATTGTCACAGTTGTTGTATCACTAGTAATAGAACATCATAAAGCCCAACAGTGTGCATAAAATGGTACGGTGCAGGAAGACTGAAGAGATAAAGACACAGTGTACTAGAATAAACCTAGTAATAAACAACCTTTAAGACTCATAAGCAACAACCTGATACAACCCACAATTGTGAATAAGAAATGGTGTCTCTAAAAGCTATAAAACAAGATGATGCAAGCTCATTAGGGTTTTGAAAGATGGAGCTCTTCATGCAATTAAAAACATCAATACGATAAAACCCTAAAATGCATGTCATGTAGAAAAGCATTAGAGACATAAGGAGGAGAAGCTTCATACCATGATTGAAGATCATTCATGACAACCCTTGACATTCATAGAAGATCTCATAACAAGCTGAGAAATCAAAGCTTCAAATCCTCATGCATCTGTTAGGCCCAATATGGAAAGCTAATGTACTAAGAGGGGAGGGGTGAATCAGTACTTCAAAACCTTTCTTCAATAATATCTTTACTATTATGCATAAACAAAATAGTGCAGTAACATAAAATAAAGTTAAAACAAATAGATAACAATCATACATGATTCACTCCATAACACATATATTTTGGTCACGCAGAAACTCTTGGTTAGAGAGAAAACCTGTGGTGGGGATGGCACCCACAACTTCACTACTGCAATAAAAAAGATTGCTTGGTTAGAGCTACATTTAGCTATTTCTGATAGCTTACCCTGTTAGGAGTAACAAGATCTGTTGGATCTACCTTGCTAAAGGATTTTACAACACTATATAAATGCTACACCTGGTTAGAGGATTTACAATTTATAGACTTGATTAGAGTCTTTTACCCTGTTAAAGGTTTCTCTTACAACTTCAAAAAATTACAATAAGACTTTACAAATATCTGCAACGTTACATCTGAAATGCTGTAGTAGATTCTATGTGCTCAAAATAAGATTACCTAGCTTATAGCATACCTCGGTAACTCATATTGTAACTCGGTAAACCCTTCTGTTTACTCTGTTCTTTGACTGTTCTCTGATAACCTTCTCGGTGACCTCTGTGTCTCTGTAACACTCATAATACTCTATGATTTCTCATGTATCACATAAGTCTTGCTTCATACACATATGCACACACATTTCTCACATTCACATATATTTCTAACCCTAAATTCATGCTGTATAAATAGACTTCTTATGTCGGTGATCTGATTCATTGCTTCGATCTTACAAACATGATTTCTTGAATAAATAACCATGCAAAATATTTCATTGGTTAGATGACCTCAAAATTATACAAAATTTGTATGTGCAATTTCCAATGTGATAACAGTTTTGTGTGCCTCGATCTTGTAACATGTTTTCATATGTGTGTCCAGCTTCAATGAATCTAGTAACACGTTTCACTCGGTGTATATCAACTCCGTGTATTATCTTTACTGCTTGGTAGCCATGAAAAGATACTCAGTAAACAACTCGGTGAATACTGTGTTCTGTGACTGCTTTCTTCTATAACCGACTAGACTGTTCATACCGACTTCTTTGTGTGTACCGACTGCATGATTCAGTAATACTAACCAACTAGAATATATAGTATGACTTTGAATATAAAACTAACGGCAATTTGATAAGTAGTAACAACCTCCCCTTTTGACATTAGTTGAGATGTTTGACAAAACTACTTTCAAAGTCATTACTCAAAAATCTGTATACTTTACAAAATTTGACTAAACATGCAGTGTATACATTAGTCAATGAAATAGTATAATCAAATATACTCCCCTTATCAATATGTTGTACAAGACTCTGATTATGTGTGCTCGGTGATCAATACTCTGTAATCACTTTTCTTTCCTCTGTTCATTGCTCGAATCACTGCTCTTGGATACTCTACATATTCTGCTCATTCTATGCTCGGTATACTCCCCCTGTATACTACACTATGGTTGTTTGAGACTTTGAATACTATACACTCCCCCTGTGTACTTTGATGCTATATACTCTGATGATATGTGATATACTCCCCCTTTTTGACAAACATCAAAATTTAGTTACCATTGGGAGGTGGCAACTGATCAAAAATGGATTTGTACTTTGTCTTGGCTTCGGTGAGAGCGACAGAGAGTGCATCCTTTACACTGTCCATTAAAGAATTATGTGCATTAATATCAGCCAATAATGAAATTAAGCCATCTAAAGTGCTTCCCTCTTGTGTAGTAGAGAGATAAGTGGCTCGGTTTAGTTGTTCTTGAACGGATGAAAGATGAGGAAGGAATAATGTTTGAAGTGTCATTATGTCCATCCTGATCTTGTGTTCTTCATTCCTCAATTCCAATTGTTGAGCCATGAGTTGTTGTAGCTTAGTATAAAAATTATGAACTGAGTTCAGGTCGGGGGTCAACTTATTTGAGAGATCGGTGATCTCTTTCTCAATTTCTTTTGTTTTATTCTTAATGTCCTTAAGAAATAACGAAAATGTGCAGAGTTTCTAAAATAATGAAAGAATGTGCTTGAGTTGAGGGGACAACTCAGCAATAAATTTGACAAGTTTTACCTTGCCAACAACAATGGATTTCTGTACTTCCTCTATCATTTTAGCAGTCAGCCCCTTGTCTTTTAGTTTGCTCAAGTATTCAGATGCATCTACTCTAGATGTCTCAATCTGATTTAGGAGTTCATCCAATTGAATATGGATGGCTGCATCAGTTGATACTATAGCTGAAGGTAGCATATATGATAGTAAGGTCTTTACCTTCTGAAGTACTTTATTCTTGTTTTGTATGGCCAGTTGCTTCTCCTGTTCGGCCTTTACTTTGCACAGTTCACCGAATTCAGTGAGTGCTTGCCCTTTCAATTTGGAGATGTCTACATTGGGCAACACTATCGGTTTTGATAAATCAATTTTGAAACTATGCTTTTTCAACTTCTTTTCTTTACCTTTCACCGGGTGAACCACTACAATAGCTTGAGAGGCTTGAGGACCCTCGGTAGGATGCTCGGCAGAGACAACACTTTTTTCGGTTACTTTAGCCTCGGTAGTGTCCTTCGGTGTCTCGGTGCTTGGTGTCTCAACTGTAACATTTTCCGTGCTAGAAGGTGCTTGAGAGGTTTGTTCTTGTGAAGTACCTTCTGCTATAGACTTTTGACCTTTGGTTCCTTCACCTGTATCCTGAGGAGCTTCGATTGTAGCAGGTTGATTGATCGGTGGGTAAGGCTGAACTTGTTCCAAAACAGATTCACTAGAGACAAGTTTTGCATAAGCATTGCCTTCTATCATTTCTTGTTCAGGTGCCTTTGCATCCATGATATCTTCATCTATTTGAATGGTGTCAGCAGGGTCTTGCTCGGTGACATCAGGCTCTTGGTCAATGACATCGACTATTTCCACTGTAGATTGTTCACCAGCATTCTTTCTTCTAAAGATGGTCTTCCATTGCTCTTTTGTTTCCTTCTCCACTTCTTTATACAGGCCATTCATCAATTTCAAGGCCTTTTGTTTTACTGTAAATTGTGTTTGGCTATTTGTCAGATGTTCTTTTATTTCATCAACCGACATATCAGGAAAGAGATGCACCAAACTTCTTTCTCTGATTTATTTCTCCGAGTCTAGGGCATATTGCCATCTGGTTTCAATATGTGCATATAATTCCTTAGGAATAGAATTACATACTTCTAATGGGAACACTCGGAATTTGAGAAGTGTGCAAATGACAGCTTCTTCAATTTGCCTCTTTTCATCAGCAGATCTGGATTCATATTTGACAAATCTGAATCCACCAAATCCACCATATTCCTTTGGATTATTACAAAAAATTTCTACACTATGCACATCTACCTTCTTGCTTTTCACAATATGAAATTTATTTGCATCTTCAGATTTGGTACCACTCGACTCTTTTGGCAAAATGAGTCTCCGAGTAGATTTCTTGTAAGTTCTAGTTACCTTAGGAACAACAACAGTCTTTTGTTTCTTACTCGGTGATGCAGTAGATGCCCTTGTGTTAGGTCTCTTTGTTGGAGGGGTCGGTAGGGCCATTGAAGTGTCCTATTTCTTTCTCTTCAACACTTTTCCCTTAGGCAATTCGGTGCTAAGTGTTATGGTTGCTTCTTGGGCTTCTGTCTCCTCTTCGGTGATGGCTAGAACTTCTTTGATAGGTGTGGAGGAAGACTCTTCTCCAAATTTCTCAGTTAATGCCTTAATCATCTTTGTAGTGTTTCTTGTAGCCTTAGGTACTACAATGCTCAGTTTTACTTTTTCCTTCACCTCTTCATAGGTTCCATACCTCAACTCGGTAGTATGCCTTGGCAATGATAGATAGGCATCAATTTGTTGTTGTGTGATATCAAAATCAATCTCGTAACCCATAGGTGACAAAGATTGAGTCCTCGGTTCCACAACATTCACATAACAGTAATCAGTGTCGACCTCAAAACATATTTCATCTTTGTATTTTTCTACCAGCTGTGGTGGAATCTGGTACTTGTTATGCATTTTCTCTTGGAACTTGCTGAAGTAATCATCCATTATATCATTAAAGTTATCACCTAACTTCTTGATGAAGTCATTGATCTGATGGGTGATTGGTCGGTGTAGTTCCCAAACAACTTTACTGACTGATGGAAAAAACTTCTCAAAGTAGAAAAACATACATACAAGTAGTGATCCAAATTTTAGAGTATTTGCTGAGTTGTTCTTCTTCTGCTTCCTGATTGTGTTCAGATTTTCAAACAAGTTCTTCAGAAATAATTCACACAAGTCAATTTTCATGCCTTTCTTAACAATTTTGTATGCTAAGTCCACTACTGCACAGGGTACATTGTTTTCCCTTGCCGATTGGAAGAAACAGTAACCAATTACTCTAATGGCAAATTTGAGTTTAGGATCAGTGACATTGTTCAAGTTCAGACCTCTGCAATCCGATTCAACTCCAATCAAATTGATCAATTCCTTCTGTGATATCATTTTCTGTGCTCGGGCATGATCATAGATAGGATACCTAGTGATCAGATGAATGATTTCTTTAGTGATCTTAAATGGTTGCTCTTGTAGCCACATGAAATCATCATGCACTCGGCTTAGTACAAACTTGACCCACTGGGGTTTGAACACACGTGGATAGGTTAGGTCTTCAGTCAATCCCTTGATTTTGATATGCTCATACTTGCTATCCATTTTACCATCTGTGCACAATTCATCATATGCATCTTTGATCTCAACATGACCGAGTTCTTCAACATGACATTTTGTGAAGAATCTCACATCCTCGACTAACAAGACTCGATCCAAGATGAGTGAAAAGGCAGTTTTGTCATCTGGTTCAGATGCAATTTTGGGAGTCAAAGAGTATTTTAGTGAGGGCTTTTCTACATTTGTGACAACAATGGGGTCTTGGATCTTAGGTGCCATTTGATTTTAGATAAAAATTGACACAGGAACCTTAGGGTTTGAGAACTTTAACAAACGGCAGATGCTTCACACTCAGCAGATAATAACAACTTAATGAGTTCGGTAAACCAGCTTAACAATGCGATGAGATTCAATGTAAATACCTTAGATTTTGCTTTGAAGATGGTTTGATCGCCTTGATTCGCTCTTCTCTGGTTCTCGAAAACTTGGTGAATGAAAATGGCCGCGAAAAACCTTTAAGTACTCAAAAATACCTTATTGGGCTTCGTGCAAGTTAGGTCAAAGACATTAAGTGCACTCGGTTCACTTAACTTTCTTTCCCCTTTTCTTCCGCTTTAACCGAGTAACCAGATTTCCTTCATATACCGACTTGACAGGCTTCCTGAATTCACCGACTTAACAGTTTTCCTGTAAAGTTCTCCAAAAGACTTTGATAGAATTTCAAACTTACACTACTACATCTTACTATGCAGATTTTGAATTCAGTACATACTAAAATAGGAACTGTTTAAGATTTAACCTTGTGAGAATGCAGTCCCTTCATACCTTTATCGAATAATTTTGAGTGGGAGCACCTAACTCGGTAGGTAAGGTGCTTTCTTTATTTGACACAATTTCCTTCTTTCTCCAAATCATCTTTAATTTCTCTTTTATTTCCTCAGTGTCTTCTCTAGGTTGATCTTTGCAGTCTCCAACCAAGTGTCCAACTTTGTGACAATGAAAACATGCCAGACTAGGATTTCTCCATGATCTTCGGTTATTCATTCCAAACCTTATAAAGCAGTTGGCACTTATATGTCCATATCTTCCACAACATTCACACCATATCCTTGTATTGTAATCCCATGGTACTGCAAAATATTGTCGGTAAGGATCTGTGTGAGTTCGGTAACCTCTAGTATTTTCTCGGTGTGCAAACCACATGTGGTTCTTTTGCTTAAACCAACACTTCTCAGTACTATGTCCATATCTATTGCAGTTTTTACAAAACCCTTTGAATTTTGCCTTCGGATAATTGTTAATAGACTTTGTCCTACATTGATTAGATGTGTGACCATATTTATTGCAATTGTAACAATAACCATTGGTCTTAGTGGTATTCGGTTGCTTACCTTTTCTGATTTGGCATATGTTGGCAGTATGAGCTTGATTTCCATAGCAGTAGCAAATAGGCTTCTTCCTTTTGATGTTATTCCTGTTTCTAGCTTGCTTTGATGATTCTCGTCTCTCGGTAGTATGAATTCCTTTCTTGGTTTATTCTTTTCCTTTGTAACCAAGTCCTGCATCCTTGTAGGGTCGTCTTGTGTTCAGTTGCTCATCCAACATCTTTGATGCTTCATAACTTTTCTCCAATGTTTCTTTGGATTTCTTCTCTGTTTCAAGTTCACCAGTCAACCTTGATACTTCAAGTTTCAATGATTGATTTTCATCATTCTTTAGAATTGCTTCATGATGTACATAACCTAGTTGATCTGTCATATTTTGTTGAATACCAGTCAACCTTATGATTTCATCATCCTTATCAGATACTAAAGCTTCAAGTTGTTGTTTCTCTCTTTGTAGAACTCTTGCTTTATCCTCAGCTATCCTTAATGCATCTAGATTTTCAGTCATCTGTGTACTGAAATGTTCATGTTCCCTTTTCGTTGCTTTTAGTTGATCAGCCAATACTTTGTTCTTTTCTCTCAACATTCCAATCATTTCTTTAGTCTCTTTAGATATACTGTTCTCAGATGATGTCTCGATTTGTTCCACTAACTCTTGAGAATCCTGCAAGTCATCAGATAATCTTCTCCTTACTTTCAGAGATTTTTGCATTTGCCTTTGCATGTCTGCAATCACTTGATTTGCATTATCCAGCTCTTCTTGTAGATACACAATCCTCCAAGATTGTTTATAGCCTTCCATTGATAAGATCTTTCTCTTTAGGTAATTAAACACTTTTCCAAGATTCAAGCTCTGATACCAATTGTTAGGCCCAATATGGAAAGCTAATGTACTGAGAGGGGAGGGGTGAATTAGTACTTCAAAACCTTTCTTCAATAATATCTTTACTGTTATGCATAAATAGAATAGTGCAGTAACATAAAATAAAGTTAAAACAAACAGATAACAATCATACATGATTCACTCCATAACACATATATTTTGGTCATGCAGAAACTCTTGGTTAGAGAGAAAAACTGCAGTGGGGATGGTACCCACAACTTCACTACTGCAATAATAAATATTGCTCAGTTAGAGCTACATTTAGCTATTTCTGATAGCTTACCCTATTAGGAGTAACAAGATCTATTGGATCTACCTTGCTAAAGGATTTTACAGCACTATATAAATGTTGCACCTGGTTAGAGGATTTACAATTTATAGACTTGATTAGAGTCTTTTACCCTGTTAAAGGTTTCTCTTACAACTTCAAAAAATTACAATAAGACTTTACAAATATCTGCAACTTTACATCTGAAATGCTGTAGCAGATTCTATGTGCTCAAAATAAGATTACCTAGCTTATAGCATACCTCGGTAAACCCTTCTGTTTACTCTGTTCTTCGACTGTTCTCTGATAACAATAATTAATTATTTTATTCATATAAATAGAAGTGAAACAAAAGGTAATATAAAGATTATTATAATCTTTATTTAGAAACTTCTATTTACTTAAATAAAATAATTAATTTAAGAGTGGTACTTAAGTTTCTTTGATACATCCATGCATAACTGAAAAATCAAATAAATATTAAAGTGATAGTACAATGAAATCACTTATAATATATATCATATAAAAATAAGGGGTGAGTTACATATATGGAATAAATATTAAAAGTCCAGTCATTATTGAGTAACTTTAATATTTAGTCTATTTTCCCCCTATACACACATGCATAATACAGTGGGTCAGTTCAACAACACTTTAGAGGTACTTTCAGATAGTTATCAGTAGATTGAGGCTATTTTGAGAGCCTTTTGGGGTTTCATATTGACTTGAGGGATTTTTGGCAGTATTTTTGCATCTTTTCATACAGATTTGGCACCTACTTTTCAGGCTTTTTCCTTGTGCTCGGATTTTAGACTAGAGTTCACCTTTTAGGAGTACAGTTCATCCTTTTAGGGTTGCATGCCTTATTATTGTATATAGAGGAAAGCTTGTTAGCAGTTTTCCTCAGTTCTTGCTTTTACTTTTCTCTTTCCTGAAGAGAATTTCAGAGATTTGTAGCTCAGACATTGATATATAGAGATTTGCAGCAGTTTGTTTTTTCAGAGAGATGGTTTTAGTAAGATTCCTTTTATTTGCATAACTTCATAAGTTTTCTTTGATAATTGTGTTTGTTCATGACATATTTGATAGGACTATTTTTGTGTTTCATCTGAAACCTTGAATATTTTGTTTCCTTAGTGTGCATGCATCATTACTTCTTTCAGAATCACATGTATTAGTTTATGTTGCAATTTTTGGTAAATTTGTGTTGACAAATTAACTTTCCTTACAAATTTATTAATTACTTAACCTTTCTAAGAAATTCTCATGTGAGAAGGAAGTTAATTATTTTGTGTAAGCAAAATTTCTGATAGATTTTTGTGAATCATGATAGTTTTATCATCACAGTTTTGGTGCATCACCTCCTAGAATAGTTTCAGTTTTAAGCCAATCCAATCGCTCTTTACTCTTTTCCATACCCATCATTAGTTTTAGGAGGTATTTCAAAGGGAGCCAACCCATAACCTAGAGATTCATTTCTCTTTCTAAGTTTACCCACAACTCGAGTTGTGTTTCCATGTTGCACGGGATGTCATAAGCATTGGTACTGATTTTC
The DNA here is from genome assembly GCF_030272615.1 of Cryptomeria japonica. NCBI lineage: Eukaryota > Viridiplantae > Streptophyta > Pinopsida > Cupressales > Cupressaceae > Cryptomeria > Cryptomeria japonica. The sequence goes on from NC_081406.1 coordinate 338,957,578, forward strand.
TTTGCAGAAGTAGGTGCATCCTCCATGACAACAATTTTTGGCACACCTGGTGGGAATCATTGAGTTGTTTAAACTCATATGAATACCATTGTTTTTTTTGTTCTGGTACTTAAAACAATTTTTACAGCCTTTTGAGGTGAATTTTGAAGTACTCGACGACTTTGAAAATCTAGGAAATCTGATCAGTGCTATTTTTTCATATCCTATGAAACAGACAAGATCAAAACCCGATTCTATAAAACATGTACAATTTCCAACTATCAATAAGAGGGTTAAAGCACTGCAAATCGTTGATAGTTCTACCAGCTAGGTGAATTCTAAAAATTCCATAAATACAGAAGAAGTTGCAGCCTTTTCAAACCCCTTTTTTGCAGATCAATATGAAGGATCGGATTCCTCAAGTGATCAATCATCAGTTCTGGTACTGCAACCAATACCACCAGTTCAGTCAGTTCAACTGACTTAAATGGCCCTCAATCCATCAAGAAACCAACCATTTGTGGCATTTAACCAAGGTAATCCTCTAGTTTTGGCTAATTATCATGATATTCCAACTACTGCTATGAAAAATTTGCCAAATTTTATTGGAAAAAATCAGGTAACAATAGTTGAAGACATATGGGATATAGCTACTTTGTGTGGATTTCATCAAATCACACATGAAGATGTAGCAATCGGGCTATTAGCAACAAGTTTCAGAGGGAAAGCCTTGGAATGGTTTAGATTATTGCCAGTGGCATCAATTAATTTATGGGATCAGTTGGGAGTTGCTCTAAATCAGCAATTTAAAGACAAATCAGATATTTTTTCTCTAATTGAGAAGCTTACTACTATCAAGAGAGCACCTTATGAGCACATGACTGACTTCAATGACCACTTCTAGAAGACACTAAATCGCATCCCACAAGAGGTAAGGCCTACAAATGATCATACTTTTATTTATTATTTACAGGCCTTAAATAGTGATATATCTATAATGATTCAATCAATGGGAGGGTTTCCTTTGCCTAATGCCTATGATATAGCTGTGAGGGCTGAGAATAGTTTGATTCAAGTGAAGAAAATAGCCCCAAGGCCCTTGATGCCCTTTTTTCCAGAAATACAACTTTATATTCTGGTTGTACCCTTTACCATAGCTGTTGTTTTGTCTTTCATAAATCAGCAAAATCAACAAAACCAACAAATTCCACCTTTTATGCCCACCCAAGTCCTAAATAATGATCTTTGAGAATTAAAGGGGATGCTGAGTAATTTTAATGAGAATGACTAGCAAATGCAAAAAACTTTGCATGGTTTTGGTAATAAATTGATCAATATTGAAAATAATGTATGACGAAATTATAAACCCTATTAGCCTCCTTACTAGTAAAATTAGCAGGATAGGCAGCCTTTTCAGAATATAAATTATAACAGTAAGACTAATCAGCCCTATAATCCAAATACTGCCTCAAATTCTAGGGAGATTGTTCTAGTTCAAAATAATATGGTTCAGTATGTTGATTGGTGTTTTCCATGTCATCAACTGCATAATCAGTTGACATGCCCTTAGGAAGCTTAGTGTAAGGCTTTAATGCTACAAAACACCTATGGGAATTAGCCTCAGCCTCAAGATGAAATTAGTCAAGAAAATCAACAAGGTGAGCCTAATATTGCATTAGTTAATTGGGAAACTAATGAATTTTATGGCATGAATGGTACTCAAGGACAAAATCAGTCTTCTACAACAATAGTAGTGAATACTATATCAAAAGATAGAGCACTAGATGTCGGACAACAAGTTGTTTTTGTAGGGCAGCAAGCTGGTCCTTCCAAACAGCTTGCTACTATAGGACAACAAGTTGATACAACATCTCCCGTGACCCCAAATGTTCAAATTTTGTCTAGAGGACTGACCCAACCACTTTAGGCACAAATTCATAAGGTTCACAATATTCCAAGAGTGCAACAAAAGGTTAGTACAACTGTATTTAATAATATGATCAGATGAAGAAAGCACCTATCAATATTACTATGTTTCATGCATTAAAAATTCCTAGGCAAACAAATTTATTACAAGAGGTTATAGCCAAGATTACAATATCTGATGCTGATTTAGATCAGCCTAGTATAGCCCCTGTTGTTGATGATAAAAAAGTTTAAGTAGCCAAATAAATAAAGCCACCACCTTTCTATGTTACCATAGTGATTTGATAACATCTATTGCATAACTACATGATAGATTCAGGAGCTAGTAGTTCAATTATGCCCAAGTAGTTAGCTGATCAACTAGGGTTAACAATTATATTTTGGAAATTATATTTTGATGGCTCAAGGAGTAAAATTGGTGCAGGAGGAGGGGGCTGTGTTGATATCACCAGAGGGAAAAGGATACTATTCATCTTTTAGATTCACTTTCAGTCTAATAAATAATGTTGCAGAATATGAAGCTCTAATTCATGGCCTAGAATGGGCCAAATAGAAAGGTATTAAATGCTTGAAAGTATATGGTGATTCTGAATTAGTAACAAATAAGATTAGAAATTTGCATGTAACAAAAAATCATTTGTTAAAGATGTACAAGCATAGAGCATGGGATTTAATAGAGGATTTTGACATTGTTAATTTGCTGTCAATTCCAAGGAACCAAAATAAACATGCTGATATATTAACCTCTTTAGGAGCTCAACATGATGTTCCTGCTGATTTAGAAAATGTACATGTACAAAAATATGTCAAAGTAGTAGTCAGACCATCTATACCAGACAATATAACAAATTGGCAAGTGTTTGACAACGATGAACATATCATCAACTTCCTAATGTAGGAAGCAAAATTTGTTGTAGGTAATAAAAAAAAATGGTAGCAACATTATGATGATTAGATAGTGCAGCTGAAAAAAATAAAGTACCGAAGGCTCTCGTCACCCTAGAATATTTTTTTCGATTCCGATGATCATGTTAGAAGTTATAAAAACAACATGATAATCAATCAAGACCATTTTAAGCAAATTCAGATCTATGATGACAAGCTACTTAAGCCTGGAAAGGTATGTAATAGTTCAGAACAACAAGATTTTATTTCACTTTGCCAAGAATTTAATGATGTTTTTGCTTGGGAGTATGGAGACTTGAAGGGTTTTAACCCTGCACTTGCTCAACATACTATTGAGTTATAACCATATGCAAAACCAGTCAGGTAGAAGCAAAGACCCCTGAACCCCAAACTAAAACACTTGATGAAAGCTTAATTGAACAAACTTATTGAAGGTAATATCATTTATCCTATTAGGCATACTTCATGGGTTTCCAATTTAGTACCAGTTAGAAAGAAAAATGGTGAAATAAGGTTATGTGTTGATTTTCGTGATCTGAATATTGCTTCACTCAAGGACCATTATCCACTACCCTCCATGGAGCAGATTTTGCAAGTGGTTTTTGGTTCTGAGAGATTTTCTTTACTAGATGGATATTCAAGTTATAATCAAATTCTAGTAAAGGAATATGATCAACATAAAACTGCATTTACAACTAAGTGGGGTACAATGGTGTATAGAAAAATGTCATTTGGATTGTCTAATGCAGGAGCCACTTTTCAAAGAGCAACGGATATGGCTCTCAGAGGGCTTATTAATAAATTTGTGCTTGTATATCTAGATGACATTACGACCTTTTCAAGGAGTGTTGATCAACATTTTGATCATTTAAGACAAATTTTTGAAAGATGCAAGGAATTTGGAGTCTCTTTAAATTTAAAAAAATCATTTTTTTTGTTCATGAAGGTAAGATTCTAGGGTACATTGTCTCAAAGGAAGGTATTTCAATAGACCCAAAAAGAATTACAACTATTCTAGCATTGCCACTTCCAGCACATAAAAAGGGATTGCAAAGTTTTATAGGGAGAATTAACTTTGTTAGAATATTTATAGCTAACATTGCAGCATTAATATTGCAACCACTAACAACAATGCTTAAAAAGAATACAGTTTTCAAATGGACCAGGGAAGTTACCAAAAGTTTTGCAGATATCAAAGAGGCACTTGCATCGGCCCCAACATTGATTAACCCAAATTATGAGAAGGATTTCATACTATATGCATTTGGAGGTGTTGATACCATTTCAACCATGCTTTGTCAGCAAAATGAAGAGGGACAAGAGCAGGCAATTACATTTTTCAACCATATATTGAAGGACTATGAAGTAAGATATTCATTAGTAGAAAAGTAGTAACTTGCAGTTATTAGGAGTCTCAAAAAATTCATCTACAAGTAGCTCATCCTACAATTAAGGAATTTTTGCTTAATAAAGACATAAATGATAAGAGGGCGGGATGGATAACCAGAGTTATAGAGTATGATGTTGACATTAAAGTTACAAAATTGGTTAGAGGCAAAGGTCTATGTGAATAGATGAAAAGATGCATAAAACAACCATCAATCAAAAGATAAAGCTTCCCTTATACTCACAAATGTAGAAGAGGATGCTACCTTACATGAAGAAACAGATGCAACAACTGATAACACCGTTTTTGAACCTAATTGGATCCAAAAAAATGATCCATTATTTACTTACTGGTGACTGTCATGAAGGATTGGACAAGTACAAAAGGAGGTATTATAGATTACAAGCAATTTGTTATGTTGTTATAGATAATGTGCTTTATAAAAGAGATTTTCATGGAGTTTTTCTCATATGAAAATAGCCAAATCAGATTGACAGAATTTTAGAAGAATTCCATAATAGACCTGCAGGAGGTCATTTAGTAGCAAGAGAAACAACTCTAAAAATCATGAGAGTCGGTTACTACTGGCTATATTTATTTGAAGATACACAAAGTTGGGTAAGAAAATGTGAAAAATGATCACTTTTTGCAGGAAAAAAAAGCCTTGGAGCTTTGCCACTTCAACCAATACAAATAGAACAACCATTTTCTAAATGGGGATTAGATTTTATTAGGCCTATTAATCCATTTTCAAGTGTAGGACATAAATGGATCTTAACAACAACGAATTATTTTACCAAATGGACCGAAGCATTTACACTTAAGGAGGAAAATGATTTTTTATTTTTTTGAATTTTTATCAAGATCTAGTATCCAGGTTTGGTACCATCGATGCAATTATATCGGATAATGCCTTAGTTTTTATTAGTTTAAAAGTATGAGATTGGTCTCTTAAGAACAATGTTTTTCTAAGTACTTCATTAAATTATTACTCCTATGGTAATGGACAAGCTAAATCAACCAATAAAAATCTGATTAAGATCATTAAAAAATCCATTCAACATAATCAGACAACATGGCATGAAGAGCTTAAGTTAGCCCTATGGGCTGATAGGATGACACCAAAGAGAGCTACATGTTTTTCACCTTATGTACTAGTTTATGGTAAAGAAGCCAAATTGCCAATATTAATAGAGTTTCTGACTCTCAATTATATAAAAGAACTTAAATGCTAGAGGAGCAGCCAATGGAAACCAGGCTTGCTCAATTGATGGAGTTGGAAGAAACTAGAAAGGAAGCTTTCAGAAAGCTTGAAATTCATCATTCTTAGATGAAGAATACATTTGATAAAAAGGAAGTAGCACAGACCTTCAATGAAGGTGATTTAGTTTTCAAATGGGATAAACTTAAAACAAAACCTGGTAGGCATACCGATTTTGATGCCATGTGGGATGGACCATATATAATCACTAAGAAGAAAAAACATAATGCATTTCAACTTACAAAGCTAGATGGATAAGTTCTACCAATCCCAGTTAACGAGATCCACCTCAAACCTTGCTTTTAAGGATTGTTTTCAGCTAATAAGTGCTTTTGCATATTTCTCATTTTCAATAAGTGCATTTACTGCACATCTTTCATTTCCATTTTAGCTAGTTTATTTCAATAAGCAGTTGTTTGCACAACTTGCAGTCTCTTTTATAGAGCTTTGTTTTATTACAGTTTTGTTTCTGCTGATGTCTTCTATTTTTAGTTTGAGTTTCAAAGAGCTAAATTTCAGAAAGAGGGCAAGACTGCGCCCAATGGATACAACTAAAGACAACTGGTTTGAGTTAATATGTTTAGCAGGCAAACACCCCTGAGAGGTCACCAAAATGTTATCTAAATTTTCATTCATCAAAATTTGATAAGCCTATGATCGGCCTTACACATCAAATGAAAGAAAGGTACACAAAAAAAAAAATCTTTATACTTCATCAATTATCAAATTTGAATAACAAATGAGGAATTCTTTTCAGAATGCAATGTATTTCAATAATGTATAGTTAAAACTGCATATGAAAGAAACTTTTCATTTACACAAATGTGTAAGGACCCATACAAGTTGTGGGTATGACTAAGAATTTACAATGAGTAGAATGATATAAAAATGGATAAATAGAAAAGAGAGAAAAGACGATCCATCATTGCCTTTCAATGACAAACCATTGATGTGATCAAGTTGCATCTTGTATCTTCATGCTCCTAGCTCTCCTAGAATACCTGCAAGAGGTGAAGGACAGAGGTGTTAGAGCTTGGTATCTCAAGCTCTCTAACTAATCTACTAATACACATGTACATCAGACTACAAATGGAAAGAATTAGAATAGAGAAACAAGTGAATCAAAGACCAAAAGTGTCCAATCATCAGAAGCTTCATGAGCTTCTTGTTTCTCTAACTTATTTGTTCACTGTGTAGGTATAAGACAGGTTTCCATCTCATAGGTATTAAGTATGTGGGTTAAAATAGGCTCCCACAGGGGTTGAGCTCAATATACCAGTCATCACTCATAGGGTGTCATTAATCATCTACCAAACATGAAACACAACTGCATCCATGGTCCCATATATTGGCATTCAATGACATTTTAAAGCTGCCATCCAATGTCAACGCATACAACAATGAATAAAAATGTGTTTCTTGATCAGTAGGTGGATAAAGTCATCACATGAGAAAAGGAAAGTATACCCACTCAGAACTAACATCATTTCAAATAGAATAAGGCATCAATGTATAAGGATAGTCCTACTCAAGTGACAAAAAATATAAGAGGCAAGAATGATTGATAAATAATGAACAACGCATTCAAAGAAAAATAAACAGATGACTGTCATAAAGGTGACTGTAGAAATATTGGAGTCTCAGAATTTCTTGTTCAGATAAATACAAAGTGCGTGATAAGGATAAGCTTATGTTTCAAAGTCCCTATGCATTGGAAATTAAAATAGTCATACCTGTAACATCATTCACAGAGTACTTCTAGAAATAAAACTATAATAGGGAATACATTTCCAAAGTCTTTATGGTGAGAATTCATGATCAAGCCTAGATAAAAGGAATGCTAGTAGTTATAGCTAGTAGATACATGAGAATCATGAGAATTGGGTATTACAGTGATAAGGATAGTGAAAAAATAAATGTCATTCATATCACAGTCATAATACCTTAGGTTAGAACCACATAAAGAGAATATTGAGCAAGCATGAAGGAATCAAGTGAAAACCAGTGAGGATATTGATAGTGATATCATTTGCAGCTAATGAACAATATACCCATTCATAAGATACGATGATATAGTCCAGAAATGGGGTTCGATAGTGACAAAAAGGAAGATGACATTAGAACACAATAAGATATATCATAAATCATTACGATAGATTCATGTTGATCAATTATGTGGCAATGCCAAGGATGTGGTATTGATACAACTAAAACTTAGCATGAGGGCACATGAGTAGATTGATTATTATATAAAAACACTGCCCCCAATGATGCATTGAAGACCTAAGGATAGTAAAAGAAAAATGATAAGACTTTATTAGAGTAATGGAGGCAACTAGCTCAAAAGCTAAAATGCCTTCTTGATAAATTCTTACATCAATATCATTGTCAATATAAGTTTAAAGGACATCAGCTAGATCATTTGAAGGAACAATGATAGTCAAATAAATAGTATATTATTATTATAGTTTTTGTATCATTAGTAACAAAACATCATAAAGCCCAACAGTGAGCAGACAATGGTATGGTGCAAGAACAATGAAGAGATAAAGATATAGTGTACCATAATAGACTTGGTAATAAACAATCTTTAAGACTCATAAGCAACAACATGATACAACCCATAGTTATGAATAAGAAACAATGTCTCTAAAAGCTATAAAACAACACAATGCAATCTCATTAGGTTTTCTTAAGACAAAGCTCTTCATGCAATGAAAAACATCAATACGATAAAACCCTAAAATGCATGTCATGTAGAAAAGCGACAAAGACATAAGGGGGAGGAGCTTCATACCATGGTTGAAGATCATTCATCACAACCCTTGACATTCATGGAAGTCCATGTTAAAAGCTGAGAAATCGAAGCTTCAAATTCTCATGCATTCGGTTTCAAACCCTGATTGCATGTTGACAAAGAGTTTTCTTCGAGAAGACTAAAAGATGCAAACTGAAAATAAGATGTTTTTAGGGTTTTTTTCCCTTTTTACTCTGCATGCCCTAAATCCCCCATATTTTTATGGGCTTGTTTTAGTTTAGAGCTGCTTTTAATTGTATAGTGGTCGACTTTTAAACTCCCACTAGGACTTCATGTCCTAAATCTTGATAGTCGTAGGGGGCTTAAAACCCTTCTTTTTTACTAAGTGCGTGATTTTATTGTATTATTATTGTAGAGACCTAAAACTTGCACAACTAATTAAATGAATTTTATTCAATCATTATTAATTTTCCTATTAATTAAATCTACATTTAATTAATATCCCCTTTTCTTCTATTTTGGCCATTAATCAGATTAAAGATTTGATTAATATTCCCCTTCTTCTATCTAAGCTATTTAATTAAATTCACATTTAATTAAAATATGCATTTATCCCCTTTTAATTAAATCTATATTTAATTAAAATCCCCTTTTGTATTTAAATAAATCAAAATCTATTTGTAAATCCCCCCACTTGCAAAATCCTACAAATGCAAGGTGCATTCTCCTACATCTCCCACTTGCCTCCACAATCATCCTTCTAGAAACCTTCTAATCTCATTCTAATCATATCAAATCTCCTAATCATGTCCTTTCCCTAAATTTGGGGGAGTCACATCTCCAAATTTGGAAGGAAGTCTTCAAAATGCATTTAAGACTTTATCTATTTCAACAAGTTAACTTGTTGAGTCTTCCAGACATGTAAGGCTCTTACATAAACCACTATTGGTTTTCCTTTTTAGGCAAGTTAGCCTCCATATTGTTCAAAAGGCATTTAATGTCTCTTACAAGCCCACACCCCTTAGCCATGACGGTTGTTCCTTTAACCATTTTCCCATATTGCACAAGACTTTACCTCTTGGGTAATAACATGTGTCCCTGGTTAAGGACATTATCCAATGATGTCACTCCTTAAGGTTATCCCTAATTACTTGCTTAGCATCTATGTCACAACCCTCCTTTATCACTTTTTGATTTGATACAATTCTATTATATTTTTTTGGTTGAGCTATTGAAAATAATTGAATGAATATTATAAAAGAATAATAATGGACCCACATACACACTTGGAGAATATAATTTAAATAGGCATTATTTATTTATTCTTTTTCCCATTCCCAATTATGGCACATGTTTTAGGAGAAATTAGAAGCTTCTAGAGGAATCTTCAATACCTTGCATGTAACTCCCCCACTAGGATATTAATCAATTTTGCATGCGTCCAATATTGGAAAAAGAATATCATTCTTAATTAATTTCTCTAGATAGTGGAATTAAGGGATTTTTCCTATATATTGTATGCAAGTTTTCAAAAGAGGGAGTTGGTTATTCTTTGAAGAAAGTTTTCTCAAATAGCTATTTTAGTACACATTTTTATTTTGGAGAATAGTTAAGGTTGTTTTGAAGAAATTTTTCCAAGTTTGCAAGGAAGGATCAAGGGAGGCTAGTTGAAGAATTCAGAGGGGATTCTACATCAAGTTGCAAGTATCCAGGTTCTTTTTTTTTTATTTATTTGAATCATGCATCTTGTTCTTGTTGTGAATTAGATTAATAAAATCTTGTTTCAATTTCTTGTTGTGAATTAGATTAATAAAATCTTGTTTCAATTTCTTGCTGTGAATTAGATTAATAAAATCTTGTTTCAATTTCTTGCTGTGAATTAGATTAATAAAATCTTGTTTCAATTTCTTGTTGTGAATTAGATTAATAAAATCTTGTTTCAATTTCTTGTTGTGAATTAGACTAATAAAATCTTGTTTCAATTTCTTGTTGTGAATTAGATTAACTAAATGAAATCTTGTTTCAATTTCTTGCTGAGAATTAGATTTCTTGTTTCAATTTCTTGCTATGAATTAGATTAATGAAATCTTGTTTTAGATACTTGTTGTGAGTTAGATTAGATAAATAAAATCTTGTTCAAATTCTTGCTGTGAATTAGATTAAAGAAATAAAATCTTGTTTCAAACTCAAAATCTTTTATCTCTGTAAATAATTTCTTTCTCTATGCATATAATCATTGTATTAAGAAATCTTGCTATGTGATATAATATTTCAAGTAGGAATTCTTCTCAGATTATTTGTATAAAATCCTTGTGGAAATATTATCTTGTTATTTATTTATTTTCAGAAATCTCTCTCTATGAATATCAATTTCCTGGAAATCTCATCAAAAATTTTATTATCTCAACATAAGACAAATTTGTTGAATATGATCTCTGTGAAATCAAATTTAAACGGTTACCTATCTCTGTGATAATTTAGTTATCTGTATAATGCTAAAACAAATTAATTTCTCTATTTTATTTCATCCCTGTCATTAAATTATTTTTCTCATTTTTATATTAACATTTTTCTTATACACATATCTTTTATATATTTCTCTCTTATATCATTAAATAAACTGAAATGAAAAAAAAGCCATATATATATATATAGTTAAAATTTATACAAAACAAAATATATACGAAATAGAACGAAGGAATCCGAAGAATAAATTTCGTCCTTTGCATGGATTAATGGGCGAACGCAAGGGGGGGCGGAGTTATTACTACCGCAGGGGAGTGGTACCCTCCACTAACCTACGGTCACTATTACGGCAGTGGTCGTAGGGTAGAGGAGGGGACCACGGCAGTCCCCTTATCATTGCGGGCCTACACCCGCAGGTCTGCAGTGGTGATGGGACCAGTGGGGATGGGACCAGTGGCCCCACTCCCACTTGGCTTTAAAAGAAGCCACTGCATAACATTTCAATTTTGGCAATTGGATTTTTTGTTGAAATAATTTTTATTTTAGTTTAATAAAATTTAACTTAGGTAATTTTAATTATCTTTAGTAAATTTATAATTAATTTATCTTTAGCAAATTTATAATTGTAAATTAAATTATATCAAATTTTATAATTAGAATTTTTCAAACTATTTAAGATTCATTGGGTCACTTAGTTGGCATTTTAGACTCATTAAAAGCAATTAATTCATATTAATATGATTTGAACCAAATGTCTAAGCTAATTGCTATTTTTGGGACCAGTGACTCTATAAGTGATTATTCTCATGGTAGAAATAAAACATTGCTTAACCTTGCATGTAACCTGCACTATTCTTGCATCATGCGAATTACTTTACATTATTTGCATTTATTGATGACAAAGTTATATTTTCTTCATCTTCATGCAAGTTACATGTTTAATTATTAATATGCGAGTTTCATAATTGTCATTATTGTGCAAGTTATATTTCAAGTTTTGAATATTAAATAACTTAGTTATGGTTTTTATTCCACGTTGTTCATCAAGTAGTTATTTCAATTAATTAAGCTTTGCAATGTCTAATTATGCACGTTCAATTCATAATTATTTTCAAGCATGATGTTTTTCATAGCTTATTAGTTAAGAAAACTAAATAAAGGAAGTCGGAAAACCAAAACCTAGCAGCGTTTGGTATTTACGGTGCCTCTGGGTCACACTTACGGGTAATGTCGTCGTGTTGAACTATTGCACTTAACGCCTAATAAAGTTGCATCAACGATGTCTGTGGCATCGTCCCTATAAATCGTCGAGGAGTAATAAGGGACACTTGGAAGTTAAAATCCAAGGGGCGGGTAATCCCCCTTGAATCGATAATCTAATATGATAATCCTTAAATGATTTTACATCCACTGAGTTAAACAATAGTAAACCCCCTTTAGGGCTGATTAACTGAAATGTTTTATGAAATTGATTTAATCTTGAAGAGTTGTTGACGATTGACAATTGGGTCAAGGGTGACGCTTATGATAGGTATTAGGATCTAATTGTTTTAGGCCACAAGCAATAGGCCATCTTGAGCCTTTGCTTAAGTGCTACCACCATGGGTAGCAACCGCAGAGAAACTGTCTGGGACATTGACCCTAGAAAAGGTTGCGTACCCACTAATCAGTTTACATCCAACCATAGAGTAGAAAAATAGAACTACATACTTTATGCCTTGATCCCGTGTCGAAACGGGTATGTAGGTAGTTTAGGGACGGAGTTGTCCATAGTACTTAGGCGTTCGTGAATGGGGCCTAGGTTTTGGTAAGAAGAAGGATTGAGAAGAAACCTAATTTGAAAGATAAGTATAATAAAAGGAAAAAGTAATTCAATGCATACTCGGAAGGAATCCCGTATGGATTCGCTTGACTTCCCGAGGCTTTAAGCCAAATTCCTAGGTGGAATTCAAGCGTGTATTATGTTATTTTGATTTCTCCTAAGGACGACGACCTCGGTGCACTCCTACTAGAAGAGTGTAGTACCTAGTGAGTGACTCAGGACCCGAATGGTCCCGATGAATCTAAGTCTTTGGCCAGAGCACCTCCTATCCCAATTGGATAAATGCCTACCCCGTATGGGTAGATACCTATCCCATATTGGATAGATGAAACCTCATGCTCCATATGGACAGATGCCTAACCCGTATGGTTAGATGCTCACCCCGGATGGATGAATGCTTGATCCTAATGGATGGATGCCCAAAGCATGTGATTGAATCAAACACAAATGATTAAAGTACACAAAAAAAAAAAGTTCAAATTTTGTTGGGTTAAGTAAAGTGGGTTATTACAATCTAATGCTTGTTTAGCATCCTCTCAAGCCCTCTCAATGTGACAATTGTCAAATTGGGATTGGATTGAATCTCTCTCATGGATTGATAACTTTCAATCCTAGCCCTTGTTGAGATTACTCAATCTCAACCATCCATTTCTTCAATCTAAGAATCTCAATCTTGTGCATCCAAATTATAATCATTTTGCAGGTTATCAAGGAGCTCATTTGTCATCTTCAAGCATCTAAGTCTTCTAGCATTAGCATCATAGCATTTATCTTAATTGTATTATGTTTTATATCATTTAGCCTAAATTGCATATCAATTACATATTTTTTCATCTTCATCTAGCTTAATTAGCACACCATAATCTTTAATTTGGAATTAACTTAGCCCCATATCATCTTCGCCATCTTGATCATAACTTGCTTTTTATCTCTCATCCTTGGCTTTCAGTCATATCATCATCTCAACATTCAAGAGGATCTTAGTTGCATTCATTTTGATCCTAGAATCATCATTTAAATCTTGTTCTCTAGGTTGACATCCAAGAGATCAAGTGCTCTTCCAGGTGAGGGCCACCTTGAATCTTAAGGATCTTTAGGGATAGAGGAGCACGGAATGATTTTGAGAGTTTTTGGTTCACTAACATGTTTTTGTGATTACTAACTCTAATGCAATGTTTCATGTGTATGTTTGAGGTGTTTTCTTCCATTTGCACGATGATCCCACATTTCTAGTACACAATTATTATTATATTTAATTTATTAATAATGACAAATAATAAAAACAAATATCTGCACATCCCATTATTAATATAATAAATATAATAATAAATAATTAATTATTTTATTCATATAAATAGAAGTGAAATAAAAGGTAATATAAAGATTGTTATTGTTTATGGTGAAAATGGATAAAACAATGTTGAAAAACTAAATGAATTCAACCACAAAACCCTAGCCTAACAACAACAAAGATCTACCATAACATATGAAGATTACCTAAGACAATGCAAATCAAATGAAATCACAAAGATTATACCATCACATGTCCAATAGGGTTTGAATCTCCATTCTTCCTATCTCCATTGATCTTGCTTGATATATTTGCTCTCAGATTTTATATGTGCACAAGAGCTCAACAAAGAATGGGAATGTGGTTGCAAGTAGGCTTGATCGCATATGAAAGTTCTAATGCTAGGATGCTTGATTAGTTGTTGGGTTGATAATGAAGGAAGCATCTCCTTATATAGAGGACACTATGAGAAATGGAGGGATAAGATTAAGAGGTGTAAAAGATAAATGGTCGGCTATGATTAGAGGGTAGGTAAAGAAAATAAGAAAATAATGAGAGGGTGGGTAGTGTATGAATTAAGAGATGAATGGCATGTGTCATAGGTAGAAAAGGTTAATGAATTAATTAAATAAATAAAGATTTATTTAATTAATAGAGGAAGTGGGATCAATTAAATAAATAAGATATTTATTTAATTTAGGAAAAGGATAATTTAAATAAATAAAAGTGTTTATTTAAATGAGAAATAAGGCTAGAAGAGGATAAATGAATTAATTAAATAAATAGATTTATTTAACTAATAGAAGAATTAGGCTAAAATAATTAAATAAATAAAGATATTTATTTAATTGACAGGACAATTTTAGGTGTCTACAATTATAATCTTTATTTAGAAACTTCTATTTACTTAAATAAAATTTAAAAAAAAAACATCCATAAAAGTGAGCAAGCCACTAAACTTTTTTATTAAATTTAATATTTTTACAACGGGTTCAAAAGGCATACCAACAGGAAAGAACCTACAAGAAAACCTCCGATTATCACCTTAAATATAAACCAAAAATCTAAACTACCCTTACAAAATAGCTGAATCCAGATGATCTGAAATCCCACTTAAATAAAATAATTAATTTAAGAGTGGCACTTAAGTTTTTCTGATGCATCCATGCACAACTGAAAAATAAAATAAATATTAAAGTGATAGTATAATGAAATAAATTATAATATCTATCATATAAAAATAAGGGATGAGTTACATATATGTAATAAATATTAAAAGTTAAGTCATTATTGAAACTTTAATATTTAGTCTATTTTCCCCTTATACACACATGCATCGGACAGTGGGTCAGTTTAGTAGCAGTTTAGATGTAGTTTGAGAGCGTTATCAACATATTGAAGCTATTTTGAGAGACTTTTGGAGTTGCATATTGACTGGAGGGATTTTTGGCTATATTTTTGCATCTTTTCATACAGATTTGGCACCTACTTTTCAGGTTTTTTCCTTGTGCTCAGATTTCAAACTGGAGTTCACCTTTTAGGAGTACAGTTCATTCTTTTAGGGTTGCATGCCTTATTATTGTATATAGAAGAAATATTGTTAGCTTTTTCCTCAGTTCTTGCCTTTTCTTTTCTCTTTCCTAAAGAGAATTTCAGAGATTTGTAGCTCGGATACTGATATATAGAGATTTGCAACAATTTGTTTTTTCAGAGATATGTTTTTAGCAAGATTCCATTTACTTGCAGAATTTCATAAGTTTGCCTTGATAATTGTGTTTGTTCATGATAAATTTGATAGGAGTATTTTTGTGTTTCATTTGAAACCTTGAATCTTCAGTTTCCTTAGTGTGAATGCATCATTACTTCTTTCAGAATCACAGGTCTTAGTTTGTGTTGCAATTTTTGGTAAATGTGTTGAAAAATTAACTTTCCTTACAAATTTATTAATTACTTAACCTTTCTGAGAAATGCTCATGTGAGAAGGAAGTTAATTATTTTTCTGTAAGTAGAACTTCTGATAGATTTTTGTGAATCATGATAGTTTTATCATGATAGTTTTGTTGAATCACCTCCTAGAATAGATTTAGTTTTAAGACAATCTAATCTCTCTTTACTCTTTTCCATACTCACCATTAGTTTTAGGAGGTATTTTAAAGGGATCTGGCCCATAACCCAAAGATTTGTTTCTCTTTCTGAGTTTACCCACAACTCGAGTTTCGTTTCCATGTTGTACAGGATTGCATAAGCACTAGTACTTTTTTGCCTTGCAGAAGCGGGTGCATCCTTTGTGACAACAATTATATAAACAAGGATGTTACAAGGGGTCATATGTGGTCCTAAGGGGTCGCACATGTGTTATAACACATGTGCTACTCCTTAGGACCACCTATGACCCCTGAAGACAATATTGGGTCCTAAGAGGTACATTATACACATTAGGATGCTACAAGGGGTCATATGTGGTCTGAAGGGGTAACACATGTGTGACCCCTTAGGACCACATATGACCCCTTATAACATCCTACTATGTACATTCTCCATGTTATTGGTTCATAAGGGATATTTTATATAAACTAGGATGCTACAACGGTTCATATGTGCTCCCAAGGGGTCACACATGTGTTCTAACGTGTGTGACTCCTTAGGACCACAATGACCCCTTAGGAAACTATTGAGTCCTACGGGATCAAAATGGGTCCTAAGGGGTACATTATACACACTAGGATGCTATAAGGGGTCATATGTGGTGCTAAGGGGTCACACATGGTCCTAAGGGGTACATTATACACACTAGGATGCTATAAGGGATCATATGTGGTGCTAAGGGGTCACACATGTGTTGTGTGATCCCTTAGCACCACATATGACCCCTTATAGCATCCTAGTGTGTACGATGTGCATGCTATTGGGTCATAAGGGGTATGCTATATAAACTAGGATGTTAGAATTGGTGATATGTGCTCTTAAGGGGTCATAAGACATGACACCTTAGAACCACACATGACCCCTTAGGACACTATTGGGTCCTATGGGGTCAAATCGGGTCTTAAGGGGTCATTATGAGTCATACGATATTATCTATTAAGGTATTATTATGCTTAATTACAATCATAAGAGGTCATTATAGTTAGCATAGATCTTAAGGGGTCTTATTGTGTCATATGGGGTATTATAAGTTATACATGTGAGGATGCTAAATTGGGTCAAAATATGTTTTAACATGTATTCAAGGATCATTCATGGTTTAATAGAGTCTTTGGTTGTTCTAGTATGTGTTCAGGTGTCCTAAGGTGTATGTATGTATGTGTATGTCACATTTATTTAAGTAATTAACCATTTAAGTACTTAAGTAATCTTGTCCTAAGGTGTTGTGTGTTTGTGAATGTGTATGTCAAATTTATTCAACTAATTAACAACTAAAAAAATCAACCATTTAAATGTTCAAAACTAATATATTATTAAACCTTAAAAAAAATTAAATCTAAAATATTATTAAGAATGAAAAAACTAAACAACTAAAAAACAAATAAACTATACAATTTTTTTTATGAAAAAAACAAAAAAATTAATAGTTTACTATTAATACATTTAAAAAACAAAAAAAATTAAAAAATACTTACCCTCGAAACGCTTGAAAGGGAAAACTTTAAGAAACCCCCCCCCCCCCTCAGACAAGGAGTAAAAACCTGGCGAAATGTGTATAATTGCCGAGGAAAATATTAATTTTACTGGCGAAATTTTGTGGTTTACAGAGAAAAAATAATAATCTCAATTGGCGAATCATTCGTGATCACTCAAAGTTTGTGAAAAATCCTGGCAAATTGTAATGTTTTTAAAACCAAAAAAATATTTGCATGAGTGAATTGTAATGTTTTTAAAACTAGAAAAAATATTTAAATTGGCGATTTCAACCTATTTTCAGACCAAAAAAAATAAAAAATTGGCGATTTCAATGTATTTTCAAACCATAAAAAAAATATATTGGTGATTTCAACCTATTTTCAAACAATAAAAAAAAATATTGGCGATTTCAAGCTATTTTTAGACCATAAAAAAAAAATATTGATGATTTCAACCTTTTTCCAATTGATGATTTCAAGCTATTTTCAAACCATAAAAAAAATATATTGGTGATTTCAAGCTATTTTCAAACGATAAAAAAATTATATTGGCGATTTCAACCTTTTTCCAAAATGTAAAAAAAATATATTGGCACCTCAGCAGTCCCAGTCAAGTCATTCAAACACGCGGCACACAGTCATCAACTCTCTACCCGAAAGACTGCCCGTTAGAAAATCTCATGACCTAGCGACAAGCCCTTATGACTCTATCTCTAGCTCGCAATCTGAAAATGCCAAGCCTTTGTAGCCTCGAGATCTAGCGACTGAGGGCAGCTGAACCGCCACTCACAATTTCTCGACCTCAAAATGTTAAGTCCTCGTCATTGCAACGACTTGGAGAGCGAAAAATTTAACCCTTGTCGTGTACTCACCAACATAAAAGTGTTTATCTCTTACCCGCTAGCACTTCACTCATAAGCTCGCGGCTTGATCACGTCTTTAGACATTTAACCTCGCGAGTTGGCGATAACCATAAAACTTAACCACAAACTGTCTAGTCGCTAGCTCGCAACCTAAAAATACTAACATTAAACAAACATGAGAGTAGTTACTCACTAAATCTCACGGTTATAAAGCATGACATCAGACCAACTCGAGACCTCGCGACCAAAGCAATTTCATTAACAATCTCCAGCTCGCTAACATAAAATGCTAACACCCAAAAAGCCAGAGACCTCACGATGTAAACCCAAACCAACTTGTCGTCATCTCGCGACTTGATCACGTCTTCAAACATTTACCCTCACGATATGGAGATAACCATAAAACTTAACCACAAATTATCTAGTTGCTAGCTCGTGACCTAAAAATACTAACAATAAACAAACATGAGAGCTAGCAACAACTGTGGTGGCAAGCTAATATGTACGAGGAATTTTTAAGGCTTGGATGTCGACTGAGACTCATTCCTGAGGGACTAATTTGAAGGTTTATCCTAAGTCGAGGTTTATTATACAAGAAAGGATGACAATTTTAGAGGCATAAAAGTATTGGATAGCTTCTGAGTTAGAGATGGGAGATCACAGATTTCTCTGAGAAATCAGAGGTTGCTTGTTATCAGGAATTTTGAAGCAAAATTTGTACAATCAAGGAGGAATAAAATAAAAAAAAAATCATTCACATAAGATGAGCCTTAGCAAGATGCAGTGGATTTGATAGGCATGACTTCTAGAGTCTAGAGTCACATTGAAAAGCACCAAAATGATGATTTTTCATGTGAATGAGCATCACCAGATGAAGTATTAAAAATTTATAAATATAATGGAGTGATGACTTAATTGGTAGAAGAGAAGAGAAACCTTTTTCATTTCCTGAGAGTAGTTTTTCCTCAGAAAGGAAGATGATGTTTGAGCAGGATCGTGAGTGGAGTTGTTGTGTGCTCCGTGATACCGGATTTTTTTATTTTATTTTTCTCCTATGTGAGTTTGTTTATTCTCAAAGGGGTTGTGAAAGTGAGAAGGACTTCCAGAGGGGGCATGAAAGCCTTTTATTATCAAGAAAGGCCATGCATGGCACATCCTCTGCTTCTACTCCGCCACTAGATGGCAGGGGGTTCGAAGAAGGATCTTGCAGAGGAATGAAAGAAGGATTTGTTTCGGTGGGGAGTGGCAACCAATCATCTTTGTGATGACATGGAATTTGCGACCTCTCCATAGCATATTATGTTTACCCTAAAGCTCCTCTTTCCACTTTCTTTGATCCTGGGCATGAAGGCTCGAGCTCCTCTTTCCATTTTCTCTGATCTTGGGCATGAAGGCTAAAGCTCCTCCTCTATTTTTGGGGCAACTTTAATTCTTGCCAGGACCTAGCATCCCTTCCGAGAATGGAAATGATCTATTGGATAGAACATAACATCTCACACTCCATCCGAAGGCATTAGGGTGATAATGGCATGACTCAAGCAGTTTTCCTTCAACCAATTTTTAGTTGAAAATTTTGATTCGCGGCCAATGCATGGATAAAGAATATTTTTGTAATAGAATTGCATATGACCTTTTAGGCCTAATTGTTGAGAGTAAATGTTCTATTGACATGTGTCTCTTGGCCTAAAGATTTTTTCTCCCTTTTCTTCTATAAAAAGGGAAATCAAGGCCATTAGAAGGGTTTCTTATTGGGGGGTCTCTTGAGGGTTCCAAAATTCTAGTGCCATTGGGGTTACTTTTCTAGTTCCAGTAGTGAGTCTAGGTGAAGGGAGCAAGTTGTATAGTCATTTACAGAGTAAATGAAAACCATTTAGTGTCAATCTTTGTGTAGGTTCTTGAAGGATTTATATGTAAATTTATTTTTTGATAGAAGTAATAATTTTATTTAGTAGAAATTAAATTCTGCTCTATTTCTCTCCGGTGTATAATTCTATCATCTCTCGAATGAACAAAATTAAGAGTTTTTTTTATTTGTTCCATTGTTATGGTGTATGTAATTTTTCATTTAATGCTTCCTATTATGCCCAGGAATGCGGAATTTCTGTTAGTCTGGAATTATATTAAGGATGCACCTCATTCTAATTGGTGGGAAAATTACTTAAGGGAAGAGGGTTTTGAGGTCCCAGAAAACTTGTTGAACATACCAATGGATAAGATACAGGAAATATTGAATACTCACAGAGGAATATATATACACATATAATGGCAAGGATACAAAGGTTGAGATACATGTTGATTATAGGTATGAGGAAATGCCAACTTTATGGAGGAGGGAAAACATGTACATGGTAGAACACCTCCATATATTATACACAAGCATCCGTAGTATATAAATGATAAGAGTATTAAGAATGAAAGGATCAAATGCCATAATAGATAGGAATACAAAATAATTAGTAAACTATGCATGCAACTCAGTAAAAGGAATATCTTTTGAGGATCCAATTCCATGATAGATGTTATAGAAAAAGAAGTAAGAACATAGTCTAAGGTTGGGTAGGTGAGATCAAATATATACAACACAATGAAAACCCAAACCCTAAACAAGATGTAATAATGAAACACAAATGAGGGTAGATCCAAAATCTAATCAAATCTAATATAAAAAGAATGCAATCATTAGATCAGATCTCAAAAAAATCACACTTTCAAAATCAGAGGCAAACAAGAAAATGTATTCACCCACAATGAATCAACTATTATAATTGGAAGGTCAGTTCATCAAGACAATATCAAGACAATAGATCAGTGCCTTATCCTAGGGCATAGAGTCACTTACAATTCAAAGACAACCTAGTAATAAAATTCAATAAGATTCACTTGTAGATAAACAAGAATGAATATGCCATTACATACACAACCCAGATTCATACAAATGATATAATCATCAGATTTGTATTAAAAAAAATGATTTCACTGAAACTACCCCAAGAACTTTAATTCTTTCCTTGAAAGAAATCCTAGAACAATTCCATAATCTGCCTTGCAGACACGTAAATTGAAAAACCCTTGACCATTCAATTCATAGTGAAAACATAAATTCAACACAAAGATAATTATGTGAAGATCTCAAACTGCAAATGATATTGATATTATATTCATATTGATATAAGAAAGTAAATTCAAAATGCGATTCAACTATGCACGTATCAAATTCTTGCACAGTTGAACTATTATAACTATATCATAGTTTTCAACATCAATAAAAGTGGCCAAATGGCCATCCCTCTCTACCAATCAAAAAAAAAAGTAGCCATCCCTCTCAAATTAATCTTGGAATCCTTTTATAAGATGAGGATGCAACAAGCATGGGATTACTTTGAGGAATCTTGGGTAGCTACCTGACATGTCTTCTTTTGCTTTAGCATGGCTTTCCACATGTCCACCTCTTTGTCTGTTGGCCAACTGAATGCCTTTACCTCTTCCAACTTTGCAACTGACTATGTCAATCTGGCATCTGTAACTACCTTGGCCTCAACAATAAAATTTGTATGGTCAATCTCAACCTTGAAGAGTGAATCAAGCATACCATTAAAGAAATCGACATCAACCTGATCATATATATGCTTGATTATTTCTTCTCCCTCTAGAAACAAATCAAATTCCCTGGTCCAATCAAAAACTGATTTCAATTATCCATTACTACCATAAATTGAAGGCACCAATTTACTATAACCTTCCCCAAATGTCTATAATTTTTCATTTATAAGCACATCCTTCCCTATGAAAAATGCATAAGTTGCATTCATTACCCCCACCATGTCTTTAGTGTCACTGATCTTGGAAGGGAACTCGTTACTATACAACATTGTAGTATCCATCTTATCCATTAATCTGCTTCTTCCTGACCAAACATTGAACAAAGTCCAAGAAAATCGACAGCCTCAGAGGATTTTTTACTTGCCTCTTTCAAAGAAATGTGCAAATCATGTACTACCATCAAGTTTCCTTTCAATACATTAATCATATGTTTCAGAATTTTTGACACAACAGAGATAGCCTTGACATTATGTTCCTTTTGAAGATTTTCAATTTTCTTTGTGTATTCCTCAATTTTTGTTGTCACATCAGCTAGTATTTCTTGTACTTGTTTTGTAATCTATATTGGAGGGAGCTCATTTGTAATTTTTTATTTCAACTCCACTAACTCTTCCTCCAGAGAGGCCTTCTTCATTAGTGTCTCTTCTTATTTTTTATCTAATGCAATCAATTGGATATATGTTTATGTGTATCTTCTTGACAAATCCTCTGTTTTTGATAAATTCAGGAAAGAAACTTGAGTAAAAAAATGAGGCAATCTCTATGTCACTTGTGTTCTGCAAATTCCAGATCATTCTGTCGGATTTATTTTCTACTTGGATATTTAGAAGGTGGGGATTTTGAGTGGAAGGTGCCAAAGACCAAGAAGCAAGTGTCTTTGACTTAGGATTAAATTTTGAACCTCTTATTACATCTCCAATTTCAAATTCAGTTTTAAACAATGGGTACTCTTGCTTCCTAATCTGATCAATAATAAAAGTAGACTGGATATCCCAGTCGGGCATCACAATCATACCAGTACTCTTAATCAATCATCTTGCTTGATCCACAATTATTTTCTCCCTGTTAGGATCATATTCATGCAGTGCCTTGACAATCTCCTCATTCTTTTCTACATTTCCTTCCTCTATGATCAAATTTTGTCTTAATTAATTTTGTTTTAGCCTTCTCCAAAATTTGTTAAATTCATCTAACTTAATAAAGTCATCATCTTTCATGAACTCATTTGACAACATCACATGTTCATGAAAGCCTTAAGCAAGCGCTTCGTTTGTTTCTCCCTATTCTTCATTCTACCTAGCTTCTTTGAGATGTGTCCTTATTTGATGAAAGTAGTGTCCTTGTTATGTAACAATTGCTCTAGCAAGATCTCTCCTCACAATTTCACCCACCTCTTTGGTTTTTTTTTCTTTGTAGGTGGCACTCTGGTAGATTGAACTTCATCCCCACTCCCTACATCATCAGTAGACACAATAAGTAGTCTCTTGCCATGTGAATATTGTCCATCTTAGGGATCTTGTTGCTGAGCAACCACTTCTAGAATTTGAGGGATTTGTTCCATCAAAGTTTCATATAAACTCAGCATTTTGTTAATCCTCTCTAGGTACGGGTTATCAGGGCAAAAATTTGAGAAACTAGGGTCAAAATCCTTCAATTTTTCTTCAACTCTCATCATTTTTTTCATTTTCTTCTCTATTCTTGTACTTCCTCTTTTCTCAGCAAATTTCTAACCACATATTCATAATCCAATGGTTCATCGTTCTTTATTGTGTCCCAAGGTGTCATTTTTGGCAATGCACGCTTAATAAATTATCCAGGATCACAAAATCTAGACACGACATTAACCAACTTATATTGTTTAAGGAAATTATTTACTTCATCAAAGGAATTCCTACCAATGGTAAAATCAGACACAACCCAAAGCCTAGGAAGAAAATAACCCTTCGTGTGTTTCTGAAGGTATTCTTTTTCAACTAGGGTCAATTGCCAAATAAACTCCATAAATGCAATCCTAATTGGAATAAATTTTGGTAAAATATGGGGAGGCTGAGGAAACCCATAGACTCTGAACACAGTAAAGTTATCAAGAAAGAAAAATTCCCCCCAGTTATGTGAAGTAGACCAATTTGGAACATACTGGTAAGGTCTCAAAACTCTCCTAACATTAATTGACAATCTTTTCCTATTTATTCCTAGCATTTACATAATTGGCAAAATAATCCAATTTTCAAAGTAAAGGAAAGAAGAATGGGGAGAACTATTGTCCCAAACCTGGTTTCATCTTTGTATTGGCATTAAGACACCAAATTCTTCTTTGAATAGCTCCAATTATTTATCCATGAACTCAACATCATAGAACAAGATTAAATGCATCGACAATGAATAATGCTTAAATGTAGGGTTGGGTGCACCACTCTAAATTTCAACTAGAGCATTATGAATGTGTTCAACCATATATCCCACATAATAATAATCTTTGTTAACATTTGGGTGTTGAATGTTCATATCCATCATCAGTAATTCAGCTGACACTATTGAATCTCCATTAAAACCCAACACTTTGCATAATCCATAAATTGTACAATGCATATAATGGTGGAAAGGTGTGATGTCAAATGGTGGCTTGATACTATATGGAATTCTAATTGGTTTCCTATCTACCCTAGGCATGTATCTTGGCATTGCATGCTTCTGGATAACACCTTTGTATTTGTCATAATCCTTTGTAATTCGATCCAAATTTATATCTGTACATGCAACACCAATAATCTAGATAGCTTCAACGAAGCTAGCTCTATTAATTGAAACTAGACTGGTTTTTTCTTCTAATTACCCTAGATACTAGGCAATAGCATTTGGCCAACTCTTTGATTAAATCCACATCATCATACACATCTGGTGCAATTAACTTTGCCACATTTAAATCCCAAGGGTTTGACATCAGGCACCCTTAACACTATTATTCCAGAAATAATGAAACACATCAGTACCAGACATATAAAGCATGGTCGGGTTTCTACATTGGCTCCATAAATCTTTCCATGTCATTTCATTTGCATTCAAAGCAATGGAAGTCCCTGACAACAAATCTACAAATTCTTCTTTGTATTTTTTATCCTTCTTTTCCTCAGTGGCTTGGGCTTGGAAGCTCCACTTGTCATCGCCTTGCTCATTTTAGTTGTAGGAGAAAAACTTAACCAATTTTCTGAAATTTTCCCACACACAACACTTCAAATTCTCAAACGTTGTTGCAGAGCTCAATTCACTAGATTACTTCAAAGATAGAATGCAATTATATAAAATCTCGGCTCGATCATGCAATTTACAGTATTTGGGTATCGTCACTTGTCTCATTAATTGACACACTTGCATGAACTAGCTATTGTGACATTAATTCAAAGTTGAAGTACCGGAGTGAAATTTGAATTCATGCCCTTCTATTTTATTGTCATTCAAAGCTATTACAAAACCCGACACTTGCAATTTCGACTGCATTTGGGTCTTCACGATGGCGATGCAACGTTAAACCTGAATGGAGACCCCGAAACCTGCTTGTGACACCAAAAACTGCATTTTTCTGCACCTTGGCATGATCCCTCCTTGCACCCTGTTGTCCCGGGAGGTGGGACCATGGCGCCCAGCGCCTTGGTCCCTGGCGCTATTTTGGGCCCGGTCTCTTTTGGGCATCGGGTCTCTAAGTTTGCAATTCGAGAAATATTGTTTCCTGGTCGGCCTAAGGTCGGGAAAATCAGTCTATCAACCCTAAATGAGAAGTATATAAACTACATTTCCTCTCTCAAAAAGGGAGGAGGACATATGTATGGAAAGGCATGAAAGCGATATTCAAACATTCAAACATTCAAGCATTCAAGCATTCCTTCAAGCAATTGAGTATTCTAAGTCTCCATTCAAGGCTAAGTGTTGCATTCAAGACAAGGATTCAACCATTGAAGAGGAGATCACATACAACATACAACATACTACATACATTACACCTTTGCATGTAAGAATACAAACATTCTTACAACAAGGTATCAGTACTTGTTTACATTACAAACATTTACATTTATAGCATTCTCATTTCTTGGTTAATTCCAAAACCGGGGTTTGACCTAAAGGCAAACCCCTCATCCCTAACCCCCCAATCGTCCTCTCTTTTCTGTGTGTAGGTTGCAGGTACGCGGCTGTAATTGAAGATCTGGAATCCTTGTGCAGAGACGAATAGCTCCACCTTCGTTTCGCGGATTTTTCGGAGGACCGTGTGCACGCCGGGCGCCATCGTCTCGTCAACTTTCGCTCAAATTTGCAGAACAGCACCATCTTGACATTTTACTGCTAATTCCATGTCTGTAGCTTCATCCCATATCCCTATCTCTGTTTATAAGCGAATATTTCCTACTTTACATGCATTCCTAGTTCAATCTTTCTATCTACATTATTTACAAAAGAGGGTATCCTTGATGTCTTAACCCTTGAAACTCATTTAGAATCCAATCTTGCATTACGTGGGATTGGATCTTGTGGGTTTCAACCCCTCTTTTGAATGTAAAGTCTCTCCTAAGTGAAAACCATCAACCCTAGTGACCTCCCTTCTCTCTCCTTGGAGTTGGGGGAGGGGAGAACGACTAGGGTTCGATTTTTCCGCTTTACACAATCTCCATCTCGCTAACATAAAATACTAACACCCAAAAAGCTAGAGACCTCGTGATTTAAACACAAACCTACACTCGCTAACTCACCACTTAAATTGTTAAACATGAAATTTATCTGTGAGTTAGAGATGAAACATTAAACATGTCTTATTGTCTGAACAACTCTCTAACCATACTTGAGGTTGACATGGACAAATAAAGAGAGGACAACTCAGACTTTCAACGCACGACAACTTCGGTTTACTCGCCAACTAAGACAAAAAACAAACACAAAACCCTAATCATCATGAACATGACCAGAAACCATGAAAAGATACTTCCATAAAACCAGAGGATAAACCCATGACATGAATCGAAGCTTGACATGACTTAGCCAAAAATTTTGTATTCCTAACAGGAGTTGGCATTTTGGAAAAATGGAAAAAATGTTGTTTTAACATCATGTTAAG
Source organism: Cryptomeria japonica (assembly GCF_030272615.1). Classification (NCBI taxonomy): domain Eukaryota; kingdom Viridiplantae; phylum Streptophyta; class Pinopsida; order Cupressales; family Cupressaceae; genus Cryptomeria; species Cryptomeria japonica. The sequence continues at coordinate 338,984,558 of NC_081406.1, forward strand.
CATTTACTATAGAATAGTAGAAAGGTTATAACAGTTATGCAATATAAATAATGTAATGGATCTTGTGACACAAATTGTTGCATTTCATGTTCAACATAATGTGGAACCAATTTACTAATAATTCAATTGTTTACTAATAATTTAGAAACTAAATTCTATTGTTTACTAATAATTCAGTTTCCCCCACTTTTTCAAAATTCAAATTTTACATTTTTCAACAATCTTGGTAGGGTTCAATTTTGAGATTGCAACTTTAATTTGGCCTATCTACAGATCACAAAATCACTCAATTTTTTCAGATTAGCTTTAAAATCATCATAAATTTCATCCCTGAAAATTTCGGAAAAATTTGCGAGGACCGTGTGCACTCTGTTCGCCACGGTCCCGGACATTTTTTCCGAAATTTTGAGAGATTGTCCAGATTGCATTTAACAGCTTAAATCTAGGAGATTGGCTGGTTTTATTGAAATTTGCTACCTCTAAAATTCAAAATCTTCTCTCTCTCTTTAGTGCATGAGTTTTACAACAATAAGCCCTACTTACACTATTCCCGTTAGACGAAGCCTTAGAATTAAGTCTTTCCAAGGTTTAATTACTGAGGAGATGGAACCTAATTTGAATGGCCTTTTTAACGAGGACATGGGTAATTCCTCTAATCCTCTTAATGATGAAGAAGCTCTCCACGAGGTTTCTGTAGAACAACTTTCAAAATTGGATAACCAATTTGATGATTTTCGACAATGGATGTCTCAAGAATACCCCGATAGCGAAGCTCTTTCATTAATTGAGGGTCTAAAACGTATGGTTCAAAGTGATAAGAATGGAATTGATATTTTGCGTGGTATTGCACACATTGTGGATTCGAATGTGATGCCTATGAAGAGTTGTGCCGAAAATTTGGGTTATACACAACCTCCTACTCAAGTTAATCATTCTATTCCTTTGACAAATCCTATTGCTAGTATACCTACTTTTACATCAAACATAATGACTACTTCAATACAAGACATTCCGCCTATGATCACCAGTCATGGGGGCAATCCTTCTTCTTCAATAAACCCTCTTCCTTCATTCAATCCAACTTCTTCATTCCTTCCTTCAATGAATGTCCCTATTATACCTCCACAAATGAACATGATGCAAGGGGGCAATTCATTTAACGCTTCCATTCCTCCTTGTAGTGTTCCTCCTTTCCAATCATCTCCTATGACTAACTATCATAGTGTCCCACCACCTTACTCTCTACCTTCTTTCAATAACATAACACCTCCATCACAATCTAACACGTCTAATATGAACTCTTCGACTGAAGCGACCATTAACAATCTTGCACAAACTGTCTCTTCTTTACAGCAACAAATTGCCTCTATGAATCAATCTAAGTTTAGTGTGCCCACATTTGATGTTGCGAACCCACTTTCTCTTGACATTGTTTGAGCCATTCCCCCTAAACATGTTGAAATTCCGCATTTGGAGCTTTATAATGGTAAGGGTGATCCTCTAACACATGTTAAGACCTTTCAAACAATATGTACCGATTTTGCTTATGACCAAAGGTTGCTTGAAAAACTGTTTACTAGAACATTAAGAGATAAAGCCCTACAATGGTATTGCTCGTTGCCTTCTTATTCTATTTCTTCTTTCGAACAACTTGCAAATGCTTTTATTCAACAATTTCAAAACAATATAAGTCCTAAAGTTACTTTGATTGATTTAATGCATTGTAAACAAGGTGTTAAAGAAAAAGTGACTGATTTCATTGGTAGATATAAGCATTTATATGCTCAAATTTCCTTTCCAGTACCTGACAATGATATTCAAAGAATCTTTATTTCTAATTTACAAAAAGATATTAGAGAAAAACTTCTATTTTCTGAGTTTACTTCTTTCCAACAGTTGTGTGCAACTCTTCACAATTATCAACTGACTGTGAGTCAAATGGAACAAGCAAATCCTATGGCTCTGAGTGATAAGGGTGATAGTAGTCAACAACCATTTGGGAAGTTTAAACCAAACAGAGAGTCAATTAAATTCAATGAAAACATCATCAACAACAATGTGAATGCAGCATCAGGTGTGCCTCCTATTTCTAAGTTTTTCAAGAAAGAAAGAAAGTTTACTCCTTTGAATGAATCATTGCATAGTATTATGAATAAGTTATTGGAACAAAATGTGCTTACTCTTCCTCCTATAAGGCAAATAGATCCTGCAAAGATTAATTCACCCTATTTTGATAACAAATCTTTTTGTCAATTTCATCGTCATCCTGGGCATGATACTGAAAAATGTTTTGCTTTAAAGGGTAAAATTCAAGATTTGATTGATAATAATACTATCTCTGTTTCTGGTGTGAAGGATAAAGGCAACACATCTATAGCTCCTCCTAACCAAAATCTTAAGATTTTTACTGATCCATTGCCTTCTCATACCTCTAATGCGATTGATACTACTGATTCCTCTGTCTCACCTGATGATCTTGTGTCTATGACTCCGAATGTGATTAACTTTGTGGAACAGCAGAAAATCCCTAAAGAACCTTCCATCACATTTGATTCCAGTGAAACTATTAGGGCACCTGATGGTCCTTTATATATAGTTGCAAAAGTCAAGAATACACCTTGCCGTGGAGTGCTTATTGATCCTTCTTGTATGATTAATGTCATTACTGAAGAATTTCTTTTTACTTTGCAATTGAATCAAGTGATCTATGACAAAACAAATGTGGTTGTGAAATTATTTGATGCATTTTCTTCTCCTGCAATTAGTTCTATTACATTACCTATTGAGGTCCATAACAAATCCCGTGATGTGGACTTTGCTATTATTCCATCATCCGAACAATTTCGTGTGAAGCTAGGCTATCCTTGGCTATCTTCCATGAAAGCTATTGCTTCTCCTATTCACAAGTGCTTGAAATTTCCCCATAATGGTGAAGTTGTTACTATCAATCATAGTCTCTTTAAACCAGCTGAAAGAACTTCTAGCATTCCTATTGATTACTTTTGGCCTAAACAATTCCAATCTCTTCCTCCGCGAAGTGATCATCTTTTCAAATCTTATCAAAGGTGGAAAAAAGATATGATCCTATCTCTAAGTGAACCTAGAACACCCAAACTTGATATTCCTATCATTCTTGAGAAGGAAGTTCTTCCTTTGAAAGATAAAACTAATGTCTTTCCTCAAGAAGATTCCCAACCCATTCCTATGAATGTGACTATGCCTATATCTAATAAACTTCCTAAAAGTAGACCTATACCTCCTCGTCATGATGGGCTTGGTCTCCTTCCTAAACCAAATATTCCTCCTTTATATGGAGCAGTTCCTCCTCCTTCCTCTTATGGAGAGAAGAGACCTTCCTCTTCTCCTATTATTCAACCTAAGAGACCACAACCTAAACACCCAAGTGATAAGGAGGAGAACATTCCTCCTCCTCAATCTCCTCAGCTTCCTACTAAGACTAGACGAAATCGTTCTGCACGTGAACGCCGACGAAAGCGTCGTCTTAGAGCTCAGGCAGCTGCTTCTCAAACTTTGCAATCCCCAAAAACACCTTCAGCCAGTATTATTCCATTTTCTCCTCAGCCGAAGATTGAGCCGAAATCTCCTAAACATAAGATGTATGATGGTCTTGATCCTGTGCGAGTTAAAGATCCTATTTTTATAAATCTTGATGATGATATAGATGAAAATGTTATTCATGATGAAAATGTTACTCCTGTTCATTCTGATAGTGAATATGAATATGTTGATGTTGATAACCATTTATCTAACGAATTTTCTAAAGCACTTATCCTAGCTCCTAGACAAGAACAACGTGGCTCGGAACATGAACATAGCCCTTGTTTGGATCTTGTGATAGCTCCATCTGCTGTGTTGGATGTTCCTCCTCTAGCGTGTTTCCTACCTTCCTGAAATACTGATCAGCAAGGTCGGGGGGTAGATGATGTGCTAGATTAGTTCATTAGCATAGCAGATTCTCTCCTCCTCTCTTGATCTTTTGTTACTTCTTCTATGTGTTATTCTCATTCTTCTATTTGTTGTCCTTAGTGTTGTCTACTTGAGGATGATGCAAAGCATTGAGATCTCTTTTGGTCTCTCTCATGTTGACTCAAAGACACATGTGTTCCCTTCTTCTAGGTGACCTTCCTTGATTGGGGAATGAAGAACAATTATGCATACATACATATGATATATATGAATATATCATACAGCATACTGACCCCGAGGAAAGTGAAGTCACCTTGTGCTTTGTGTTTTGTGTCTATTATCCTTGGGCTTATCTCACACTTGGGGGCTAAATCCTTGTGATAACGTGCTCCTTTCCCTTCTCATTCCTTATATGTATCACTACCTTAAAGCAATCACCCCCGGTGAGGCATGTGCGATTGCTTTAACGTAGGGGGGCATACATCCCGTCCATATCTTTTCAAGATACTTGAAAATTTCCTGACAAATTTAGCTTTGCCTTGAAAATTTTTGATATCTTTCTTGCATGACTCATAGTGAGGGAACCTTACTACTGACAGTCATGGTTCTCCCTCGTGATCTTCCCTTTTACTTTGTCAATCGAAGTCATAAGATCCTTAGTCCACTGGGGGCTTGGTGTATCTTGCCTCCTTGATGTGGTGAAAGTTTTTCAATGTTGTTTCCTTGAACTTTACCGGAAGTATTGGCGTACGCTTATACTCCTGCTAAAGTGGGGGCTAAATGTAGCGTCCTAAAATTGTGACACTTGCAATTTCGACTGCATTTGGGTCTTCACGATGGCGATGCAACGTTAAAACTGAATGGAGACCCCGAAACCTGCTTGTGACACCAAAAACTGCATTTTTCTGCACCTTGGCATGATCCCTCCTTGCACCCTGTTGTCCCAGGAGGTGGGACCATGGCGCCCAGCGCCTTGGTCCCTGGCCCTATTTTGGGCCCGGTCTCTTTTGGGCATCGGGTCTCTAAGTTTGCAATTCGAGAAATATTGTTTCCTGGTCGGCCTAAGGTCGGGAAAATCAGTCTATCAACCCTAATTGACAAGTATATAAACTACATTTCCTCTCTCAAAAAGGGAGGAGGACATATGTGTGGAAAGGCGTGAAAGAGATATTCAAACATTCAAACATTCAAGCATTCAAGCATTCCTTCAAGCAATTGAGTATTCTAAGTCTCCATTCAAGGCTAAGTGTTGCATTCAAGACAAGGATTCAACCATTGAAGAGGAGATCACATACAACATACAACATACTACATACATTACACCTTCGCATGTAAGAATACAAACATTCTTACAACAAGGTATCAGTACTTGTTTACATTACAAACATTTACATTTACAACATTCTCATTTCTTGGTTAATTCCAAAACCGGGTTTTGACCTAAAGGCAAACCCCTCATCCCTAACCCCCCAATCATCCTCTCTTTTCTGTGTGTAGGTTGCAGGTACGCGGCTGTAATTGAAGATCTGGAATCCTTGTGCAGAGACGAACAGCTCCACCTTCGTTTCGCGGATTTTTCGGAGGACCGTGTGCACGTCGGGCGCCATCGTCCCGTCAACTTTCGCTCAAGTTTGCAGAACAGCACCATCTCGACATTTTACTGCTGATTCCAGGTCCGTAGCTTCATCCCATATCCCTATCTCTGTTTATAAGCGAATATTTCCTACTTTACATGCATTCCTAGTTCAATCTTTCTATCTACATTATTTACAAAAGAGGGTATCCTTGATGTCTTAACCCTTGAGACTCATTTAGAATCCAATCTTGCATTACGTGGGATTGGATCTTGTGGGTTTCAACCCCTCTTTTGAATGTAAAGTCTCTCCTAAGTGAAAACCATCAACCCTAGTGACCTCCCTTCTCTCTCCTTGGAGTTGGGGGAGGGGAGAACGACTAGGGTTCGATTTTTCCGCTTTACACAATCTCCATCTCGCTAACATAAAATACTAACACCCAAAAAGCTAGAGACCTCATGATTTAAACACAAACCTACACTCGCTAACTCACCACTTAAATTGTTAAACATGAAATTTATCTGTGAGTTAGAGATGAAACATTAACCATGTCTTATTGTCTGAACAACTCTCTAACCATACTTGAGGTTGACATGGACAAATAAAGTGAGGACAACTCAGATTTTCAACGCACGACAACTTCGGTTTACTAGCCAACTAAGACAAAAAACAAACACAAAACCCTAATCATCATGAACATGACCAGAAACCATGAAAAGATACTTCCATAAAACCAGAGGATAAACCCATGACATGAATCGAAGCTTGACATGACTTAGCCAAAAATTTTGTATTCCTAACAGGAGTTGGCATTTTGGAAAAATGGAAAAAATGTTGTTTTAACATCATGTTAAGCATTTACTGTAGAATAGTAGAAAGGTTATAACAGTTATGCAATATAAATAATGTAATGGATCTTGTGACACAAATTGTTGCATTTCATGTTCAACATAATGTGGAACCAATTTACTAATAATTCAATTGTTTACTAATAATTTAGAAACTAAATTCTATTGTTTACTTATAATTCAAATTCACAATTAAAAATATGAAATAAGTATTTGTTCTGATTGACAAATTCAAGAAATACAATATCAAAAATCATCAATGACAACTATATTATTGAAAATTGTAATATGACTCAAGAAATGTAGTATAAATACCTATAAACTGACTGCTAATTCACTTCAGTGACTTAGTCTGAGGCTTCTATATCCCAAATGTACTCAAGATCCTGAAAATGACTAGTACTAACAGGTTCATCTTCATTTTGAGTCGGGTATTCAAAAATTTCTTCGTCTTCATGTTGACTCTGAGTCTGCGATCCATCATTTGTCTAATCTTTTTAAAAATCCCTAATGCACTAACAAATCTCTCATCTTCCACCGACCCCAATATCATTATTTGACATAAATCAACAAGTTTGAAATATTCTGGTATTGCATTATGTAATACTTCACTCTGATCTATCCTTTTCCAAAGCCTTGTGATTGATCCAAGTTCAAATAGATTCTCCAAGTTATCCAACTACTGTTTCATACGCAATGTAGAGCATTTACATTGTTTTTTAAGATAATCTGAATTTAAAATTCCTTCTATTGGTTGTCCATTGCAATATGCATCTTTTGAAAATGTCAATATCAATTCCTCTAGTTTTTTATGAAACACCTTTGCGTCATTTTGATTATCTCCCATTGAATGCCAAAATTGAGGATACCCACAACCCGTGGCTTCAAGTATTTCTTCTCTAGGGAGTTTTTCATGAATCTCAGTTGAAAGTTCGTATGCAATAGACTTCAAATTATCACTAACAGATTTAACAATCCTGTCAATATCTTCCTTTTAAATGGTATTGCTCTACCTCGCTTGCCCGTCTTAGATTGGTGCATTGGCATATGAAATCCTTTTGCAAAGACACATAACTCATTTATTGAATTGAAATGTAAAAAAATTCAGCATGATTCAAATCTATAATTATCTGCTACCTAAAAAATTTGGGCTTCACCTTGTTAGATCTTAATATAGACCATCCAAGCCCAAGCATGTCATTTTATGTAGAGTCCTATACTCATTGATATACATAGTTTTGTCTTGGGCTTTCTTAACAAGTTTGTTCATTGAATCTAGTATGGGCAGAAGACTAGCTAAAGTTAACAAAGTTTCTATATCACTTAACCTATGTAAGAGATCAAGAGATTTGTTTACTGTGAGGTGTTGCTCGTACATTAGTCCGATCAAGGATTGATATTCTATTAGAACTTGTTCTGTTGGTCCATGCAAGGAGATCCATCTGGTCTCAACATCCCTGAGAAGCTTGTTTCTTGTTGTTACTCCCTCAACAAAAATCTGAAATTCTGCAAAACATATAGGACTTCGACAGAAGTATGAGTGGAGCTCATGGACTAGATCTTCAACTTTTGACATTGTAGGGAAATTGCTTACAATTCTATATGCTAAATTCATTTGATAGGCCATGCAGTGAATCTCAAGCATGTATGGTGCAATACTAGTTTATAATATTGCACAAAGACCGGTCCTTTGACCTTGCATTACGGCAACTCCATCAGCTCCAACACACACCAACTTCTTGGCAATTGTCAAGTCATCCATACTAGCAATTTCATTCAAATTTTTCTTAACTTCCAAATATAAATTTTATGCTGTTGAATTGCCCCTAATTTTACGAACATAGAGTAGATGAGCTCGGCGGACGTGTTCTTTTATGGTATACACATGCATACAGACCCAAGCAACGTTATCTACCATAGTAACTTCATCTGTGGATAATGAAATGAATTTTGACTCTTGTACACTTACCTATAAATTTTTCTTTTCCACCTCAGCGAGACAGTTTTTCATTTCCCATGCAGCGTTTATTCACCAATGTGACATAAGATAGTGAGGAACATTCAAAGAAGATAATAAATTATTATATTCTAGGAAATATTTCATAGGACACCCTCTCGAAAGAATATGAAAAATAACACTCATGTAAACAGTCTTTGATAGGTTTGCATCTTTCGTTGCATGTTCAAGCCTAGCCTTGATTGTATTTCAACTATTACCAATCAATGTCATTTTGTGGTTATGCTCTTCATATTCTGCGGCATACTTAACATGAAGACATTCTTCTTTTGATTTCCATCTTACTACTGGTGTCATGCAGGTATTGTCATCCTCATTTGATGCATTTAACTCAATGACAATCTCACCTTGTGGTGGTGGTGAGCTACTGTGAATGGCTTTTGCAACTGCAAAAGTTGATGGACAAGAAACTTTGCCAATTCCAAAGTAAGGCTTTATGGTAGTATCTTTAAGTTTTGGGCATTTTGATGGCCTCCCAATCCCTTCAGTTTCACCGCCCTGAGGAGTCTTACCCTTGTCTTACATCCCAATCCCTTCACCACCATGAGGAGTCTTAGTCTCACCCTTGTTTAACATCTCAATCTCTTCACCACCCTGATGAGTCTCAGCCATGTCTGACATCTTGAGTCTTGACCTCTTACTACGAATTAAAACTAATACTATCAAGTATGAAGAAATGATTACTCACCTTTATGCCTTCTCAATTCTTTTAATCGGGAATCAGGGATGCCTAGGCCTGTGTTGCAGGATTGTAACTCCGGCCCTCCGCCCTACAATCAAGTTCAATGTTCCAACTCAAATTGCAGAATGCGAATCGAGAGCAACCAAATTTACTAATCGAACATGCACAAATTATAAGAAAGAGTGTTTCAAACTTTCAATTGTATTTATATCAATCCATGATTGCATTTTTGGCAAATTCTGCAGACGTTTCAAAATGCATCTTGATTTAAGTGGGGAAAAATGGGTCCTCGAATGTTTATAATGTTTTAATTGATATTGGCGAATTGGGCCTCATTATGCTTAACGTGAAATTTAACAATAGGCAAAATGGAACAACACGTGCAATGAAGATTTAGTTTACCGTTGGCGAAATAGGTCCTGGGTACAAGGTCGTTTTGCTATTTATGACGAATAACGGAAGTGATCTAATACCCACGTCTGAGTGACTCCAGGCGAATATTACAGACATCCACGTGGAATGGTATGTGGTCAATGGCGAAGCTAGAATAGAGTGGACCGTTAACCTCTAAATTCTGGGTGATTTGACCACTGTGTTGCCCCAGACTATTCGCCATTTCCTGAAAAATGAAATCGTAGAATTCGCCAATTGGTGAAGATTCGCCACTAAAAAACTCTCTAGATGGATCCCTGCTCCTATTCTCTCCTCGCTTGTTGCTCAATAAGCCTCTCAATGCCAAATGAGGGGCTATGGTTGTTTTGCAGCTTATATAGGGCAAGGGTGTTCGGTCGGAACCCTGTTGCCACACCAATGCTTTGTGGCTACCACATTGGTCCGATCAGATGCGTTCTGACCAGTTGGAACCATTCTGATTGAATCTCTTAGGTTAGCCCCAATTGCAATATAGATTTGTACTTTTACCCTATATTGTATTTTAGAAAGATAAAGTAGTAAGTTTAAGGGTGATTCTTCCATTAAAATTAGGAAAGATTCAATCTCACACACTGTGCTTGAAACCATAATTTTGTAAACTTATTGATTTTGCAAAATTTTCAACCAACACTAGTAGAAAATGAAGAATAAACTAGACAATGGAGTACTTGTTGTGAATGTATTGTACAGATCAACTATCTAAGTGAGATAAATATTTGTCATTGATATATTTTAGTTACAATATCTCCTACCAATCATTGTTAGGAATGCAAATCTGATGCATTGTTAAAAAAAAGGACTCCTTCAAGTTTGGAAACTTAAGAGAAAATGGACTCCCTCAAGTTTGGAAACTTAAGAGCGATGATCTGTCCCAAGAAGTTGAAAAATATTGAAGATATGGTGAAGTTAATCAAATGATGCTTAAAAGAGGTAGGAGGAAATTTTAAGGGTGGGAGAATATATTCACAATAAATCTATACATATAGAAACTAGACTCCTAAAAAGATTAATGATTCAAGTAAAGTCTTCTAGAGAGTGAAGCTACACAACTATTTGATATCTTTTGGAAAAGTATATTAAATAGCATTATCATGTAGATTGTTTTGGTGTGATTGAAGAGATGAATTTTGTAATATAGTAGTCAATATTATCTTTATGTATGAGTTATATCCATGATGTATTTCATGTGTCCTTGTTAAAAAGTATAACCTATAAGTTTACATCTATTTTTTATTGTCATTCATTTTATATTCATAATTTGGAATAGTGGTGGCTTTAGAATTTATTATATTATTGCCATTTGCAAATGAATAACAAAGTAATCAAGTAGATCGAGTAGATTGCTACTTAGAAAACTAGTTGAGATGCATGTCCCTTTTTTGCATTTTGACTGAGTGGGCCATTCCGCGGGTCGATGAATCAATTTAAATCACTGTCGATGCTACCTCCAGATGATTCTACTAAGCAATTATAGAAAAATGCCCATGATTCTACCAACCAACTTGATTGAATTTCCTTAATTCAACCAGAAAATAAGGAGAAAATCGTTCAACCAGGAATGAAAAAATAAAAATTATTTCCAAATGGTGGCTCAATCAAATTCATATATTCTTATTAGAATAATAGGAAAAAAGAAAATTCTTGGATGACGCTTCATTGGCCAATTTATTGTCAAGATTTGAAGTTGTTTATTTGAAAGATTCGGCCAAATATGTGTTGAAAACATTGGCACCGATGCCTCTAACCAGACGGATAGAAAAGGAAATTGCTTCTCGCAATAAAAAAATATTCATTAAATATTTATTGCAGATTTTTCTTGAAACCACCAGTATGAAATCAGAATTGCTTCTTAACATTCTTCCTACGAAGCAGGCTTTATTTTATGAGCGATTTTTTTTAATGAGCTCAGATGAACTACCAAATTATTTTTGGATAAGGATCTTCCTTCTAAAAAGAGCAATGTTAAAAAGAAAAACAAAAAGAAACTTGACCAAGATTTTCAAGATTTTTTTGATTTCTATGCCCTTTATCTCAAATTCATGGAATTGAAGGAGAAAGAGGTTGTTAATTATTATGAACCTCGAATCCAAGACTTTAATAGGTTCATTGTACCTAAATGGCCCTCAACCATAATATCAGGAATTTATGATACTATGTGTGTCAAAGATTGTCTGGAAACTCGTCCAAAAAGGGCTTGGCATCTAATTTTTATCAAACCCTTTGATAAAATAAAAGAACTAGAGCTTGAAGATGAACAAAAAAGAATGAAGAAGGAATTTTGAAAGGCTTCTTTTGATGGTTCAAAGATGAGAAACAACAATCAGAAGAATAAGAGCAAATACCAGAACAAGGAATAATGAACAAAGGGGAGGACGAAGCAAAGGAGGACCTCGTAACTAAAGATATACATGTCTTTAGTTATCCATATGAAGGAGATTTTTCATAGATTTTTAGTCAAAGGAGTTGTCCGTTCTCAAAGATGAAAAGTATTAGTGGTCAACAATTGGATACCTAGACCATAGTCGAGTCTTTTTGAGAGACTAAAAGAAATGATGCAAAAGCCATGTCGCAAGCCAAATCAAAAAAGGGAAATCAAAAAAGATATTTCGATTTCAAGACTCATAATATATTTTGACAAATATCAGGATCGAAAGCAAACGAGAGAGGAAAATCATCACTGTCAAATAGAGCAGGGCTTCGATTGAAAATTGCTTCATTATCTCAGAGCGGGTGTTTTATTCACACATACATATCTTCGAAAAAGATTATATTTCCCTTCATTAATAATAGCCAAAAATGTTGTTCGTGTTTTATTATTTCAGGCCCTCGAATGGGAGCAAGATTTGTCCAATTTGAATAGGGAATTTTATATTAAATGTAATTACGATGGATATGAATTGGTGGACATCGATGTGCCCAAAGATGGGATGAAAGAATACCTAAAAGAAGGTATTCAAATAAAGATTGTATACCCTTTTTTCTTGAGACCTCGGTATAAATCTACCCCCCAATCTACTGACACTGACAACAAAACAACTAGTTTTTTATTCATGTATGGAATAGAAAATGAATTGCCTTTCAGTAATCCAACAAAAGTTCCTTCTTTTTGGAGACCTATTGGCGAATGGATTTTGAATTCTACATCTCATCAGGCAAAAGCTATTATCAAAAGGATCCGTCCTATTATTGAATGGATGAAACCTATCCGCCAATGGATAGAACTCCTTTGCTTAGAAAGAGTAAAGATAAAGATCAACATCTGGCCAGATACTGGGACAAAAAATATTCAAACGAATGACGAGCCTCCTATAATGATTAGGACCACCCATACATCAAATATTTAATTTTCTTTGGAAATCATGGAAGATTTATTAGAACCATTTTCAATGCAGATCAAAACAGATTTGGATCTCGCAGATCCAGACAATTGGATAGTTACAATGAATGAGAGAATCAAGAAGATGAATGAAGAATGTTTGTTGAATCGAGATATTCATAATAAATTGTGAGTTGACTTCAAAAATCGAATGAATCAACTTTCTCCTAACATAAAATCCAGATTGAAAAAAGGGTTAATTCGAATCAAAAAATTTGGTTCTATTTTCCAAAACAAGAGCGTTCGATTCATTAGGAAGAAAATGTTTTACTTTATGATTTTTTTTCATTTAAGGGAAAAATTAGCACTTATCGGTCTCAAAATAAGTATTTTGACTCTCATCAAGTCAAATTTACAATATTACGTCCAAGTGAGTACAAATATTGAGGCAATTCAAAAAAGATTCACTCTAAATTGAAATATAAACCCTTGTATCAAAAAGAAGGAAACCCCCAAAATATCTCAAGCGTATGTATTTAAAAACATATGGCAACAAATAATAAGCATGAGAGGCTCCTATGCGAAAGATTTATTAAAATCCAGAGCATTGTATCCTTTCATCAAACAAAATGTCAAGGACTTTTTGGATTCGCAAGGACTATTGAATTGTAACGATCCTCGAGGGTTGACTGCTAAGGATTGGAAGCAATGGTTGAAATGGTGTGCTGGCTACAAAATAATGCTGCAGAAAAATAAAAAAAATATTAGTAGCCAATTCGGGTGGAATGACCGTGCATCCTTTTTGGGAGAAAAACAATTCACGTGTTTTTTGAGGCGGTTAAAAAACCGCATCAAGCATCATAGATAATCAGGGACCTGCAATTCAATACATACTAGAACCAGATTATCAAACTATTACCAATTTTCAACAAATGAAGAATCTTGGGTACTCCAAGAAGAAGAGGAAAAATAATTTCGATTCTTTGAAAAAGAACAATTCCGATTACTCGACAACTAAGAAGAATTCGTATTACAAATTCCAATTGTTGGCTGTTTCTAGATATAAGAATTTTTTTTGAAAAAGCCTCAAACCTTGATGACTTTTTTCCTCCGGATATAATCAGAAAACACATCAAACACATGTGGGAATTTAGGGAAATTCAAATAGCGCAAGATTTCAATGTCGATTCTTATGTAATGGAAAGTCTCAAGAAGAGAGAGGATGATTTAAAAGGAATAAACTCACAGAACTTTGAAAAATAAAAGAGGAAAGAAGACAACAAAAACAAGAAAGACAAAATACGAAAGAGCAGAGATTGCAAAAATTAATATTGGCAACTACTCCAAAAGAAGTGTAATACCCCGCCAAGAAACCCCGAAGGGATAAGCCAAAACACAAGAAAAGAGGGCAATAATTTTTTTTCTAGAAGTTACACCACAGTAAGATACAACAATATATCAAAGATTCAGATTACATAGCGGAAGACATCAACTAACACCTAAAGAGTTTCCCAACAAGATTACTTAAATTCCACAATTCACTTAACTCGCACAATTAATCCAATAAGCTGATTATCTTAAATAACGAGATAATTCTTAATCAGGATAATTTCTTTCAAAAGATGGAAATATAAACCACAAGCAAAGATTCAACCATAAGATCTATTCATAATCTTCATTCAAGCTTTTCATTTAAAATTACAAGCCATACATCTAACATTCTAACACACTAGAATTCCATCATAAACATAAGAGATCTTTTCAAGCATATTTAAATTCCTTAACAACAACTGAATATATTCCATTACTCCAAGATACATTCTTTCATATTCCAACTTATTGCATTTTAAAAGACGATTACATACATGCATCTACGATAAATCTCATCTAAACTACTCATGCATTCGCTCAACATGACATTCAAGAAAGAACTGCATATAAACATTTAAAGTTAATTCCATTTATCCACTTAACCATTCTAACATAAGCTATTCATACATGATAAAGCTGAATAAGGGAAACATAAGAGGATACATCACATAACACCATAATGTTCTCGGAGTTCACCCCTAAAGGGCTACATCTCCGGGTCTGCTCAACTGCAAGACCCCTCTGATAAATAATAAAGTTAAGAATACAAGAGGTTACACTAATTACAATCCGGCCATCAAGGCGAAATACAAACAATATACAAACGACCGCACCGGTCAATTAATACATAAACGATCCTTAAAAAGGAAAGGATCTAGCTGATCATAATCAAGCTAAAACAAAGGTCCAGAAGAGCATCCATAAAACTGAGCCATCACCACCCAAGGTTTAACATGAAACCGATACTCACAAGGGTAGAGACAAAAGGATGACCCACAAAGGTACTCCTAACAGAACGAAACGACAACACACTAGCGAACGTAGGGACAAGTGTCATCACACAACCTAGTATGGTTACCATGGCAGGTCTTCATAGGTCCCGGCCCCATACACTGGGTTACCCTGGCAACCTAATCCGAGCCTCCGGCCCATCCAAGCCTCATGTGGACCCACACATCCTCTCGTGAAGACAAGGATGGTGGTTTGCCATTTCAGGCCTTCTCACAGCATGTCGAGTCTATGATAGCACTCGTCCCATTTGTGAGGCACAATTATCTTACTTAGAGATTACATTCTAATCTACTGATAGGTTATCACTTATTAGACTCACTTTCGACGGGTTACCCAGTAGCCACTTTGGGCGCGGCCCCCAATCGAAAGCCACTTTCCCATACGACACTAGACTATACTCAGACGAACTCAAAACCAAGGAATAGGCATGGTCAGACGAACAGAGTTCAAGAAGGGAGAAACAACCATTTGGTCAACACGACTCAAAGATGAACACTTACTGACGGTACTCTAACCAGAGACCTGACAAACTAAGGTCAACCACGAATCATCATTCCACTCACACAAAGAGGATATGACCAAAAGCGACACTACTACAAAACCACAGTCAACTCGGAATCAAGGACTGAAACAAGTACCCCAAGTCAATCCATACGACAAGGACCCACCAAACAAAGCACGACTTGCCATTTCATAATCAAAAGTGAATACAAAAGTTAAACTCGCATAGGCAATATTCAGAAAAGACAATATTCAACAGATGCAATCTTTTCGAATTGATCTAAACATTAAACGTCGATCAAGTTTCCTACAAGATCTATATCAGATAACAGTTATCTACCTCATCTAGGGATAGGTTGATCTTGGTTTTCTAACTCTCTAAGGTTCAAAGCATCGAACAGACATTACGCCATAATGAGTTCTTAAACCAAATTCATATTAATAAAACTCAGACAACCATTAATCATTTAAATAAGATATTTAATCTCCAATAAACCATCATTGACATACTGGTTCCAAACCACTTCTACAGTTTCATATTTTCAAGTCCAGTTGCTCTATATGGATCACGGAAATAGAAATATAAAAAGGGAATCCAAATGAAGATAATCATTTCTAAAATCCAAATCTTACTTCCCTACGCACGTATAGAAGAATCCAAAATTAACTGTTAATTAAAGAGTATATTTACTATTCCACGATAAATAAAATATACACAATTAACGACTAATAGTGCACAATAACCCAGTTAATTATTAGTTAATATATAATTATTAATCTTTATTAATAAAATATATCTTACTAATAATTAATGCATTTGCACACGTTTCGAATTAAATCTCGATTAGTTTATATACATATATTAATTTCCATTAATCATATATATATAAAATAATTAATAATTAACTGAAAACTTTATTTTAAAAAAAATACTTTTAATTCAACAAACTCATTTATTTGTTTATTTTTTTTTCATTTAAAAAAATAATAAAAAAATGCATGAAATACAATATTTAAAAAAAAAACTTCAAAGCAAACCACGTGGGGGCCACGTGGGCTTCTCCCATGCGGTTTTTCCCTTTCCTTGCAGAAGGGCTGGGGAGACCATGACGTGGTCTCCACCCAGCCTAGGCTGCGTGGAGAGCACGACATGGCCTCCCACAGGCCTCTCCCCATGGTTTGGGGAAGCCTTGGCTCTCCCCAAAACCATGGATCGAGGGCCTTGGCACTAGCCGAAAACACCAAATCCGCCATTAACCAAAACAACGCCACGCGTTTAAAAATTTCGTTTAAAATAATATATATATTTTTTTAAACTTGCTGTTAAAAAAATTTCATACACAGCAAGGAAAAAAAACACAGTCTCATACAGACTGAAATAAATAATTTTATTTTTTTTTGGTTTTTATTCTTTCATAAGCAATAGTAAAAATACCCAGACCAGGAAAGAGGAAAATTTCTCCAAATCCAACAGCATATTGGCCAAATAAGAATGATCTTCACAATTTAACATCTAATCTGCCAAACCCCCAAATAAATTTCAATTTTATTATTTTAAATCATTCTTAGCAAACCAGAAATTGATTTGAAAACAAAAAATGAAATCAAGGAGGGATGATTCAAGATCTTATTTCCATTCTACTCTATTACTCAATCAAACTGATTTTTTTTCAATAAAGATTCATTTCTTCAACCAGAATAGTAAATTCTTTTGGCAACAAGAAAACAATTCAGAATCCTACCTTCATACGCAATCCTAGAATAGCTGAAGGAGAGCCCACCTGTCAGATCCAGCATCCCTTCCTTCCTCCAAAAACCCCCAAATTTCATCCCAAAATCTCTTTCCATCCAAAAATTTTCCAAAAATATCCATCCCCCAAAATTTCCCCAAAAATTAGGTTATATGGAAGAGTTGACCAAAATTCCATTTTTGGAATTAAAATTTTTATTTAAAACTAATTCTCAAAAATAATTCTTTTTCCAACTATATCAACAAAATAAATTGCTTTACAATTCAAAATCGATTTCCTCATTTAATTCAATTTAACCTTTCTAATCAAAAGCTAACAGAATACAATTTAATCTATTGCAATTAAATACAGAACTTTCTTTTCAACAGCATATCCAAAATGCATTTAATATACAAAATCAGTCATTTAATCTAACTTACTCCCAATTTAAAACGAGCAATCCAATATCAACGAAAATCGCATAACGAAATCCCGATTAATTTAGTCCATTAATCTCTAATGCACAAATACATATTTAATCAAAATAATTACTAAGGACTAATTAATCAATTTAACCAGTCACACCATGCACGCAAACCGAGAAGGTCAACCAAACAGACGACTCGCAAACCCAAACAAAAAGGGAACACTGACGATGACTGACGATGCTCACTTGAGCATGACTAAGGTCAACTAGGGTCTTACGACCACCTAATCCAACTCTAAGCATAAAAGAGGTACACTCAAACCTGCAAATCCAGGTGAAGACGAACCTCACACTCATGCGGCGTTGTACCTGAAATTTCCTGCAACCAAGAGTCATACATGCATACATATATAAAATTTAATGGAAGCGTTAGCCCGATATTAATACCATGAAATAGGAACACTAAACAACTTGCATACAACTAGTGTGGAAACCACATCAACAGCTATGCGTTAAATCAAACATCTGACTATAATATTATATTAAGATAAACTAACCAAAATTGAACTGAGATTAGAAATTGATTAGGGTAGGGGTACTACAAGAAGTGAAGAACCTGAAAAGGCTTTCAAGCTAGAAGATGAGCAGAAATGCTTAGAGAGAATGCAAGAACTAAATAAAAGGTTCCAAGAGCACAAAAAAGACATAAAATTTAGACAGCTTGAAAGACAGGTTGCTCGACAAGCTGAAAAACGTAGACAATAGAAAGAAAAACAAGAAAAAAAGGAACTCAGAAAAAAACTTCGTCAAGATTTTAAACTTGCAAAGAAAATAAATGAATTTATAGTTCGAGACTTAAGAAATATTTATCATCGTAAAAGAAATTGCGATAAGATAAATACAGAGAAAGAGAAACTACGAATAGCAATCAAAAAACTTATTTTCAAATGCGATGCGAAGAAAAATTCTCAAGGTGATAAGAAGGGATGGGATGAGTTGAAATTAAAATTGGATTCTGGATTTGATAATAAAAATAAAAAGGTAGGCATCACATCAGAAACCAAAAACATAGCTAAAGGAGAAAATAAACAAGAAATCAAGGATCCAAGGGGTTGAAAACACTTTGAAAAGGAAGGGGGGAAAGAAGAAAACCCCCAAAGGGGGGTTAAACTAAAAAAAAAATGGATAAATTGTTGTATCAAGAAATGGTGAAAAATATTCGCATTTGGAAAACCAAATACAAGCTCAAAAAACTGCCACTTGCTCCTTGGCTTTCCAAGGGCAGAAATGCATCTCATTTTCTAGATAAAAAGAAACTTGGTAATGAAGTTGTTGTAGCCCAACTAACTATGCCCTTTTTTGAAAATGGAGAGTGGGACTTGGATTTATTGGAAACTATTTTGTATCTCAAGAGTTGCTTCTAGGATAACAAGAATGATTTTTTTAGAATTTTTGCCGATGAAAGGCGAAGATCTATGCTACTTGTACCAAGGTACTTTAATGACTGATTTTTGATATACAAAATCGTAAGCCTCTTCTTAAAACTAAAGAAGAAGAGAATAAATCTAAATATTTTTGATAGATCTCAATGACGAAGAAAAAGAAAAACTATTGAGGATGTCAATTAAAAAAATTCAAGTTCTTTTATTTTCGAAGATATTCTTCTTCCAAGACGTCGTAGAGAATTTTGAATTTTGAATCTTTTGAATCTAGAAACCCCTATAGATCAAAGTATAGGATTAAAGAGTAAAGAGATACTAATTGACGAAGGTCTCATTGAAAAAGATGAACCTCTTTGCATAGATACATGACAAAAAAAAGAGACGTTTTCTTTGGCCTCGTTATCGAGTAGAGGATTTAATTTGCATGAATTGATTCTAGTGGAATACTCATAATGGTAGTCGATCTGTTATGTTGAGGGTACGCATGTATCCCAAAATAGATCATTGGGAACATATGGAAAATAGTTTTTATTTTATAAAACAATTTTTTATTTCAATAAGAGAGATTCTTCAAGATTTGGCAAATTGGACCAATAGTTTATTGGGTACAAAGCATTCATCTGTTTTTGGACAAAATGAACCTATAAACTAGGTAGAGCTACAAAAAAAGAATAATGTTTGTAGCATAAGTTCATCTTTTCCTTCTGGCCGCTCTTCGTGCAATGAACTTTTTAAAAAAATGAGAAAATTGATAAGTTCTTTTAGGGATAAACTTATAAAATTTATAACGGAAAGTAGAGATTCTCTTCTAAAATTGATAAGTTCTTTTAGGGATAAACTTATAAAATTTATAACGGAAAGTAGAGATTCTGTTCTAAAATTGATAAGTTCTTTTAGGGATAAACTTATAAAATTTATAACAGAAAGTAGAGATTCTCTTCTAAAAAATGAAATGATAAGAAAAAATCCTAGAAAACTTCTAACAAAATTGAAAAATTATCTTTCAAAAAATAAAAGAATGAGATCTCTTTCAAAAAATAAATGGATAAGAACCGTTTGTTCTAAAATTATAACTAAGCTAGAAGAAACTATACGTTATTTAGACAAATATGAACCGACTCGGTGGCAAAAAGTAAAGAATTTTGGCAAGTCTTGTTGGGTGGTTTATAGCATCAAGGGGGTTTTTGTGCCACTAGGCAAAAATTGTGGACTCTATTTTGGGATTCCTGATTGGCTAAAGTTTAAATTACATCATTTAGCTTCTAAATTTGTTTATACAGTTAAATATTGTTTTAAGTTAGCATTTTAGTCTATTTTTTCTTTTTTTTTTAGAAGATAAAAATAAGTTTTTGTATTTACCAAGTTACTTAGATTCCTTTACAAATTTATTACTAATAAGTTGTGTTGCTTCTGCAGGAACATGCAAATAAATGCATCTCCCGTATTAACCTTCAGGATGAATAAGAATATATTAATGTTCAATAATAGAATAGATCTACATGATCTTGTTTACCATTGCTTTCGGAGCAGCAGGATTTGAACCCATGACCTCCACCACCCCAACATGGCATGCTACCAAACTGCACTATACTCCGTTATAACAACCAACATTGCATTTTTCTATTTAATGTCAATTTGGACATTGAATAGAAAAAATACTCTTCTCTAAATATTTGTATTGATAATTTTGGGAAAAATAGTCTAATATATTAGCTAAAAAATATCAAGCCGCCATGGTGAAATTGGTAGACACACTGCTCTTAGGAAGCAGTGCTAGAGAATCTAGGTTCGAATCTGAGTGGCGGCATTCTTGTTAATAAGATACTATGGTTTCAATCCCTTCCACACACACACACACACACACACACACACACACATATTAAAAAAAATGTATGGAGTACCTATATAGTAAATTACTATCATTGTTCGATCTATGTTAATATAATTGATGACATATCAATCAATTTTTTCTTTCTCTTACAAAATGAATCCTATATTAAATAAAATAAATGGGTTTATTGTGATATTTATAACTCTAGAACATATATTAGCTCATGTCTCTTTTTCTCTTACTTTTGTTGTCACTCTCATTTATTGGGAACCTTAGTTTATAAAAGTGAAGAACTAAGTAATTCAGGAGGAAAGGGCATGATAGTGACGTGTATTTGTATAACGGGAGTATTAGTTACTCGTTCGCTCTATAACGGGAGTATTAGTTACTCGTTCGCTCTATTCAGGACATTTACTGTTAAGTAATTTGTATGAGTCATTCATGTTCCTTTCATGGACTTCCTCCATGATTCATATAGTTATAGAAGTACGGGGCCGGGATGCTTGGTGGTTAGGTGCAATCACCACGCCAAGTGCTATGTTAACTCATGGTTTTGCTACTTTAGGTCTTCCGGATAAAATGCAGCAATTTGCAATGTTAGTATCCGCTTTACAATCTCATTGGTTAATGATGCATGCAAGTATGATATTTCTCAGTTATGCAACTCTTTAATGTGGATCCCTATCATCGATAGCTTTTTTGGTCATTACGTCCCAAATAAATCAAAAGATTTTTATTAATGTGAAGAATTCTCTTTTCTTCAATAAAAATGGGAGTTCACACGACCAAGGAAAAAAAGAATTGAAGCATACTTTTTGCCTTTCATTTATAAATTATTGTAAATGGTTATTTACTAACCAATAAGACCAATTGAGTTATTGTGCCATTGGTCTAGGATTTTCTCTTTTGACTATAGGTATACTTTCCAGGGCAGTATGGGCCAATGAAGCATGGGGCTCTTATTGGAGTCGGGATCGAAAAGAGACTTGGGCACTAATAACTTGGATTATATTTGCAATTTATCTACATACTAGAATAAACAGGGGTTGGAAAGGGGAAAAATCGACAATTGTTGCTTCTCTAGGATTTATTCTAGTTTGGACCTGTTACTTAGGGGTTGATTTATTAGGAATAGGGTTACACAACTATGGTTGGTTGATTTACTAGAAATTAAAAAAACAAAAAACATCCTATGGTTGAGAACCTGCACTGTCATTGGTCAATCTTACCTCTACTTTCCTTTGAGTGCTCCCGCAGAGCTCATCCTATGGTTGAGCATGAGTCATTGAATATTGATCTCAGTCATTATATATTAAATATTAAAAGTTGAGAACGAAAATTCTTTAATGTGGTGCTTTAACAATTTTGATTAAGCCTAGCTGATCTTGAATATTGAATTCCTCAAAAATGAATTCCTCAACTCTTTTACAATATATTTATACATCTATATGCACTAGAATTCTTTTTGGCTCTTTGAATTCCTTACCAATATGGAAAATTTGCTCATGCAAGGCCTATGCCTATGTGTTTAGTGTAACTCCTTACTCAATTTTTATGCCCTTGATGGCTCTTCTTTAGTAATTTATTGCGAGGGGCTCTTTGATTCCTAGTTTCAGTTAGCTTGGCACTCAATTTACATTCACAATAATCTTGGTTGATGTAGACATTTCCAATACTCTTTTTTTTGAATTGGTTTTTTGAGATATAGGTGATTTTGTTTGGAAGTAAAAAATTTTTATTAGAAAGAGATAGCTTTCAAATATATATCTTGTTTATTAATTCCAACAAATCACTTAGATTTCAAAGAATAATGGCTCCTCTTGTAGTACCCCGTTTTGATCGGACTTATTAGACTGATTTTGTGTTTCAGTTTACTATTCAGTTGGCACTTGATTTCTCGTCATTTTGCAGACGTATTTGATATTATATCATGTTTATCTGGATATTGGATGCATGAGTTACTTTCAGTACTTCAGTATTGGTGATTTCTAGTGTTTCATGGATTATTGCTCGTACTGACATCTTAATTTATCTAGGTGATGTGTCATATATATGTTGCGTGTTTTCTATTGTATTGGATGCAAGGGGACGATTTTCCTTCACTCGTTTCGATGAGACAGGGAATGTCGCGATTCTCCTTCATCGGTGTGCGTGCCGTGTATTCTATATCTATATGCATGTATGTGTGCTTCGGTGATGCAGGCTATTGCAGGTACAAGTACCGGGTAGGTACGGGGTATCGTCTCCACCTGGCTTCACAGGTCTGAGCGTGCCTTATATGTCCGATGGGAGTGGAGGAGATAGCTTTTGACCCTAGTCCTTACCTCAGTCTGTTATTGTGAGTGCCGTCAGTCGGTCGTTCATCCCTTTTGTCTGAATTTCGAGTCTTTTTACTTTTCCTCGATTTGCGTGCCTTGGTGGTTCGGTTAATTATTTAAGTTTAAGTTGTCATTATTGTTGACTTGAGCGATTCATTCCTTATTATGCCTTATGTTTTGAATCAAGCGAAATTGATTAGTTATTAAATTTTAACTGTTAGTTGCTTATTTGGAAAAGAAATCGTGTTTAGATCCAACGAAAGAAATAGAATAGATTAGTTAATTGCTTTTTAAATATATGCAAATTAAGTTAACTCATTGCTTTCCTATTTAGTAGAAAAATTGATTTAATTGCTACTTATGAAAATGTAATTTTCAAAAAGAGGGAATTTTTCATTTATTGTTTTGAAAAATATGAAAAAGGAAAAATAGAAAAAAAAAAAAAAGAAAAGAAAGTCAATGGGGAATTTTAATGTTTTTTTTTTAATAGAAATTTTGGGCAACCTAGAAAATTAGGTTAAGAGATTTTTCTTACAAAACTATTTTGGAGGAGATTTTGGGGGTTATGCTTATTTTGGAGGAGGAGAAAGAAATTTTGGAAAATTTGCTTGAAGGGTGGATTTGGGTTTGAACTAGCTGGGATTCTTGCTGAAACATACCATTCTTGCTTGGAAATCAAAAAGGTTGGTTGAATCCTTGCTTATTGCAACAAAAAAATCATTGCTTTCCTTCCACTTGCTGTTAATTGTTTAAAATCTTGAATTGTTTGTTTGTTATGGGTTATGGAGGAAGAATTCTACTAATTGGTTATCAAATTTAAACTTAATTTCTTCCCATGTAGTTTCCTTAACTGAATTTATATTGTTTCATCTTTGCTATGCAAGAAATTTCTTGGTTTATCATGCTGTTTGTAATTAGGAATTTTGATGGGTTTTGGTAGTGTTATGCTGGCAAAATTTTGCCAGGCATTCATAAAATAGCTCTCCCTAGAAATTTCCAATTTTAAAAATGATAGTTATGAGTTAAAATTCCTTGTTCATGCTTGATTGGAAGCAAATAGATTCAATTGGGGTTTGGGGATTTAATCTATTCCCATTTAATTAAACTTTTAAAGCAAACTGGGCTGATTTGAATGAAATATTAATGCCCCTGTTTTGTCTCAGAAGATTGGTTATTGCTGGTAAAATTGTGACTCCTTTTAAATTAATTTTGTTTGTTTGTATGTTGATAAAATTCGATGGCTGGGAGATTAATTTTTAATTGTGTTTGACAGAAGTTTTCACCTCTGTCTGTGTCTTGAGTTTCTGTTTTTTTTTTTTAAGCCTCTGTCGTTTTTATTTGAACAGGTTTTAAATTGTTAAATTTAATAAAATTAAATTGGTTAAATTTAATAAAATTAAATTGGTTAAATTTAAAACCAAATTGCATTGGGGGCGGTGGCGGGGAGCTGGGCTCGACCCAGCCACGCACCCCCCCTTCCCTTTTCCCTGTGTTCGCTGCATCACCAGCGTGGGTAGCAGCAGCGCTGCTTTCCCCAAGCTGGGAATGCAGCTCGCTGCATTTCCCAGTTTGGGAAAGGCAGCGCTTGCTGCCTGTGGGTGCGTGGGGGCCCACGGGGTGTTTTAAAATTGTTTATTTTTAATGTTTTTTTTTGTTAGTTTTAAAAAAAAAATGAAAATGATAATTATTATGTTAGTGGTAAGTAAGATGATTAGTGTTATTGTATATTTAATACTATGTGATAAGATATTGTTATTTTAATAAAAATAATAATATGTTATCATTTAATATTAAATAACAATATTATGTTAATGATTTTTAATAAATTCAATAAGCGTTATTTTGTGTTAGTATTAAGTAATAATATATTGTTATTTTGATAATAATGACAATATGTTATTATTTAATATTAAATAATAATAACGTGTTAAATGTAGTTTATGATGATGTTAAGATTAATTAGTAATTCTTTTGATTTAGTAATGAGGATTAATTGCTTGGTATCGTGAAAATAAATAAAATGATTTAGAGGTTAGTAGTAATGTTGGAATTAAGGAAAGTCGGATTAAATTTAATATTGGTGTTTGTTATCCAAGTATTATAAAATAGTTGTATGAGGATTGTATTCATCAAATAGATGTTATTTTGGAATTATTTTATAATAGCTTGTATACATTTGTTCAATTTGATTTAAATGTTGACTGCTCAAAGAAAGATTGTTTGTAGTGTTTTTATCATTGCAGTCTAGTCGTTTTAATGTCGTCGCACTATGTTTAAAATGGTCATTATGTGGTCGATGTTTGCCCTTGGTCAGGTGTCGTTGTTCAAACCTTGAGGAAGTGGGCTTTTATGTGTTATGTCCCTTATGGTTAACTCTGGGTTTGTGACTGTGAGTCCTACACCTGTGTTATGTCTGGATAATTTATGGTTGTTAGTCCACCATAGAGTTCTCATAGATAGTCTTATCCAGTTAGTGACCAGTAGAGAGAGTGGCTTTCGGGCGGGGGCCGCACCCAAAGTGGATGGTAGGATAACCCCTCGAAAGTTAGCTATTAAGTGATGAGCTAATAATTTGTTTAGGGGGTGGGTAGTTATTAATTTAATTAAGATAATGCACCCCGTACATGGTTGAGTGCTTGTATAGGCTCAAGGTGTTTGGGAAGGCTTGGAATGGCAAACCTACCACCTTGTCTTCACGAAAGGATGGTAGGGTCCGCATGATGCTTAGATGGAGCCGGGGGTTCGGGAGAGGTTACCAGGATAACCCATGATGGGGGCCGGGACCTATGGAGACCTTCCTAGGGTAACCATGTTAAGCCATGTGATGACACTCTCTCTATAGGGTCGCTAGTGTTTTGCGAGTCGAGTCACTTGTGTACTGCG
The DNA here is from genome assembly GCF_030272615.1 of Cryptomeria japonica. Classification (NCBI taxonomy): domain Eukaryota; kingdom Viridiplantae; phylum Streptophyta; class Pinopsida; order Cupressales; family Cupressaceae; genus Cryptomeria; species Cryptomeria japonica. Next base: position 339,010,868 of record NC_081406.1, read on the forward strand.
GAGTCATGTGTACTGTTGTACTTTTCTTGCTTGCTTGAGGGTCGTCTGCTATCTCCTAGCACGGTGGGGTGGTTCCATTTTGGGATCACATGGTCGGGTGGTAGTGCCACTTCCCATCGGATACCTTGTTCCTACCTTCACGCGAGGATTGGCTTCGCCGGTGCATCTTGGTTCGTGCTTCTTGTAGCACTTATATTCTTGATTTTGTACTTTGAGGCCGTGTGGTCATTGTACCAACAACTTGTAAAAATTGTAATTTATTGTTCTATGGAAGCCATGTAATTTTATGGAATATTGTAATTTATGTCATGGGATGTATATTGTTTCAGTTATCTTTCCTATTTGTATAACTGAATCTTTGGAAGTATGTATGTTGTAATTCTGTAAGCCTATCTTTTGAAGATCAATTTATGAATATGAATTATTTAATCGTAATTGGCTTTCCTTAATTTAAATGGAAGATTGGATTAATATTGTGATGTGGTTTTTATTTTGAAGTAATCTTCGTTGGTAACCCTTTAGGATGTAATGTTAGTCTTCCGCTTATGTTAATTTTGAACAAGGTTATGATTATTTCCCTTAATCTTTAAAAAAAAAAAAAAATTATTGCGCCTTTTAGTTGCCTTATTGTGTTGCTATCCTTTAGGGTTCCTGGCGGGGCATTACACCTCTAGTCATGATTGAAGATCAAGACAAGAACTTAAATTAGGCTTGATTAAGCCGAGAGGCTTCTACAATGGCAACAAATTTATGTGTCAATATTTGAGGGTTTTCAAATAATTTGACGTGTATATTTTTGTATGTGATTATTGTATGAATAACCAACTAATACAAATTTGTTAATTAATTAATAATTGAATATTTTTTCATTCTCGAGAGTTAGTTGTGCAACGGTTCAAATTTCGAGAGGAGAGGATTCTTGGTTGGAGTTAGAAGATTGGAGGAAATTGTAGGAGATTAGAGAAATGATTGGGTAGAGGAGGGTTGATATGGATTGGGGTTGCAGAGGGATTCTTTAGCATTTTTTCAATTGTGAATTTTTCCAGGTTGACATTTAATATCTTTTCTTATTTTCTTCCCATGTTTGCGAGTGACTGGTATATGAATTATAGATTTGTGCATTTGGCTATTGTAATCATCACTTTCGAAAGATTTCTCCAATTGATCAATATACTCTGTAAAATATATATTTTGTTCTTCTCAGTCCCATTCAAGAAGTTGAGTTCGAGCCAACCACTTCATGATATTTAGTTTATATAAAAATATGTCATTATATTTATCTTTATGAATAGCTTCTTTTAAATTTTAATACTCATTTGAATTGCAATAATTCATTCATTTAAAAATTAAAAACAATGAATTTATTTTAACTTTAAAATCTGAAACATGCAAAAAGAAAAAGTAGAATAGAAATGTTTCTTATATGTCTAAACAATAAAAGCTTACTCTACTTGAAAGTTATATAAGTTTTAGTTTTAAATTTATTCCTAAAACTAATTATTGATTCATTTAACAACTTTAAAAAAAAAAAAATTAAATGTGAATTGATTTTCAAGCAAAAACAATAAAGGTAGAATAGAAATGTTGTTTATATATTTAGATTGATTTATTTTCATTTTTCAATTTCACAACTAAAAGCATACTCTAACAATTTAATATCAATTAATTTCTACTAATTCTATACAATATAAGTTTAACTTTTATTAAAAAATATATAAATAATATGTATTACATAAATAAATATAAGAAAAAATAGAAATATCAAATTACTATTGATGATGCTTATTTATTCTTATTTATCTAATATATTTATTAATAAAATATATATTGATATAGCCTTTGTTAATTTTATTATTATTCAAATAATTTTAAAATATTTTATTGATGTTTCAAATTATTTCATAAAGGTTAAACGCTTAATTAAGTATTTGATTTTATCATCATTAGGGTTTGATAAGAATTAAAATAAGATTTTGGCTTAATTACTGTTAGGGTTGGGGTTAGAATAAAGGTTATGAGTAAGATAATTTTAATTATAAGAAACTTAAAACTATTTTAAAATGTCTATATTTTAAATTTATAGAAATTTTTTTATTTTAATTAAAAGAGATTTTAAGATATTTTAAAATGTCTTTATTTCATTAGAACAAAATTTCAAGGCAATTATTTCATAAAAATATTGAAATAAGGAAACAAAATATTCATAAGAAAAGTACATAATAATAAAGATTCTTTTATATTTTATAAAAAATGATAATAAGTGTTATGAATGCATTATCTACTAGCCTTACCTTCAAACTAAACTCTAATTAACTATAACCTTAACCCCTAAACCTAATCTCTCTAATTGACTGCCAACCCTAACCTAACCTTAAAGTTAACTCTAACAATATAATTTTTAAAATTTAGAAATTATATCATAAAGGTTAAACCCTTAATTAATATTCTGGTTTGACTACCATTGGGCTTTGATAGACATTCAAAAGTATACTCTAATCATTAAAGATATATAAGTTTTAATTTTAAATTTATTCTAAAACTATTTGTTGGTTCATTTAACAACATAAAAAAATGCAAACCCTAAAGATAATGAAAACCTTACCATAATCAAATCCTCACCTTGACGATATCTCTAGTCTAGACCTGATTGAACTCTAAACCATAACTTTACCCTAAACTTAAATATAACCCTAACTTCACCCTTACTATAATCCTAACCCTAACCCTTAATACTATCACTTAACACCTATGATATAAACCTTAACCCCTGACATAATCCTTAATGGAGCCCTAATCCTAAGCCTAACCATAATCTTAACCCTATCCCTAACCTTAACCCTAACCATGATATAAATCCAAGCGCTAACCATTAGCCTAACCCTAACAATGATGTAAACCCTAACTACAATCCTAACCCTAACCCTTAACTGTAACTCTAACCCTCTAATATAAACTTTAAATCCTTAACCTCAATCCTAACGTTGTGATATAAACCCTACCCCTAAATACAAAACTAACCATAATCGTAAATCCTAATCCTAACCCTAATCCTAAACCAATGATATAAAGCCTAACCCTGGAAATAATCATAACAATAACACTAAATCCTGATCCTAACAACAATTGTAAACTTAACCCTTACCTTAACCCCAAGTCCAAAACCTAACCCTAACAATGATGTAAACCCTTACTGCAATCCTAACTCTAACCATTAACCTAACCCTAAAAGTGATGCAACTATAAATTCAATCAATAACCATAATTATAAATATAAACCCTAACCCTAGACATAATCCTAAATGTAACCCTAAATCCTAAGCCTAACCATAATCTTAACCCTTTCCCTAACCTTAATCCTAACCATGATATAAATCTAAATCCTAACCATTAGCCTAACCTTAACAATGATGCAAACCCTAACTATAATCATAACCCTAATCCTTAACCCTAACTCTAACCCTCTAATATAAACCCTAACCCTAACATTGTGATATAAACCCTACCCCTAAACATTATATTAACCATAATCACAAATCCTAATCCTAACCCTGATCCTAATCCCATGATATAAACCCTAACCCTAGAAATAACAATAACACTAAATCCTAACCCTAACAACAATCATAACCCTAACCCTAACCTTAAACCCTAAATCCTGAACCTAACCATTAACCTAACCCTAACAATGATGTAAACCCTTACTACAATCCTAACCTTGATCCTAACATTGTGATATAAACCCTACCCCTAACCATTATATTAACCATAATCATAAATCCTAATATTAACCCTAATCCCAATCCCATGATTTAAACCCTAAACCTAGAAATAATCATAACAATAATACTAAATCCTAAGCCTAACAACAATCGTAACCCTAACCATAACTTTAAACCCTTAATCCAGACCCTAACCATTAACCTAACTCTAACAATGATATAAACCCTTACTGCAATACAAACCCTAACCATTAACCTAACCCTAAAAGTGATACAAACCATAACTATAACGCTAACACTTAACCTTGAGTATAACCCTATGATATACATCTTAACCCTACACATAATCTTAACCATAACCATAAATCCTAAGCCTAAACAGAGTCTTAACCCTAAGCCTGACCCTACCTCTAACCATTAACCTAACCCTAACATTGATGCAAAATCTATCTATAATCCTAACCCTAAACCTAATCCTATGATATAAATCCCAACCCTAGACATAACCCTAACTATAATTCTAAATATTAAACCTAACCACAATCTTAAACTTAACCATAACCCTCACCCTAACACTGTGATCTATAAACTGTAACCTTAAACATAAAACTAACCATAAATGTAAATCCTAATCCTAACCACAATCTTAACCCTAACCCTAATCGTGATGTAAATTATCCAAACCCTAACCATTAAACTAACCCTAACAATGATGTAAACCCTACTTATAATCCTAACCCTAACCCTATGATATAAAGGTCCTAACCCTACACCACAATCTTAACATTAACTATAACACTAAACATGATGAAAATCCAAACCCTAACCATTAACCTACCCTAAAAATGATGTAAACCCTAACTATAATCCTAAAACTAGTCATTAACCCTAACCCTAACCCTAACCCTAACACTGACCGTAATCGTAACACTAACCTTATGATATAAACTCTAATCATATACCTAAAAATTAAGCCTAGCTAGAACCTTAACCCTTGCCATGATGTAAATCTAAACCATAACCATTAACCTAACTGTAACAATGATGTAAACCCTAACTATAACCCTAACTCCAACGTTAACCCTAGACATAATCCTCACCATAATGATAAATCCAAATCCTAACCACAATCTTAACCCTACCCCTAATCCTAATCATGAAGTAAATCCAAACCCTAATCATTAACCTAACCCTAACAATGATGTAAACCCTAACTATAATCCTAACCCTAGATCATAGCCCTATGATATAAACCATGACCCTACACATAATCCTAACCATAAACCCTAAATCCTAGCCTAATCACAATCTTAACCCTAACAATGATGTAAATCCTAACTATAATCCTAACCCTAGATCATAGCCCTATAATCCTAACCATAAACCCTAAATCCTAGCCTAATCACAATCTTAGCGCTAACCGTAATACTAAACATGATGTAAATTCAAACCCTAACCATTGACCTAACCCCAACAATGATGTAAAACCTAACTATAACCCTAACCCTAACCCTAACAACAAGACAAAATGAACACTATTCCTTATTGAATTAGGCCTACTATTTTAAACCAAATCAAATCTTAACCCTAACAATAAACCAAAATGAACCCTAATATTTATTAAATTAGGCCTACTATTTTGATTCCAATCCTAACTATAATTCTAAATCTAGAATTGAACCAAATGGAATCCTAAATCTAACATGTACGAATCGAATATTGCACTTTAATGTTGATAAATTAATAAAAAATATATGCCTTTAAAAGGATATCTCTCAACTTATTCTATATATTTATATTTAAGCTAGTATAGAGAATGAATTTCTTAGTTTAAGAAACCAAATGAAGAATGAAGATTCAATAAGAGATTTCAAGAATTGATTTAGGGAAAAATTAAAAGAAAAGAAACTTGCATATCCCTTATTAATTCACAAAAAATAAACTTTCCATTTCATTCATCAATAATCAATTATTTCATTTAGTGAGAAAACAAGTTGCCCTGATTAATTTTAAATTTGAGTTATAAATATTTAATTATTTCATTCTTTTGAAAAACAAGATGTAAAGTTGCCCTGATTAATTTTAAATTTGAGTTATAAATAATTAATTATTTCACTTTTGAAAAACAAGATTTAATTTTACATTTCATTCATCAAACAAAACATAACCATTTTGACACGGGGAACCACTCAGAAATTTTGTAGGTTTAGAGGTGCCTATATGTGTTTTTTCTATGTTTTCAAGCTGTTAAATTTAAAGCCAAAATTACTAAGAAATAAAGCGATAAACGGGAGACAGATATCAATCTACAGTAGCAAAATCTGGTTAGTTATTGAGCCTAGGATAGGGATTTTTTGTTGCGCTCAAGAAAAATAACACCAAGAATAGATTGATCTGGAGATAATAAAAGCGGACACTCCACAATCACTTGGCATTAACATAACTGATATGCACAAATGGTCTTGTTAAAACAAAACTTAATAAAACTTGAAATAAATTTTGCAGCCAAATTACGTGGGATTGCTATACAAGAAATAAATTATTTTCAAACAGAAATCTAAATTGAGAATAGGATATTGCAAATTATAGGGGTTTAATATGAATATGTTTCTGTTAAAAGAAATGAAAGAAAGACTCTTGGTTCTATCATGCAGTTTACACTGGTCTCCTAACGTACCAGACAAAACTTACATGGAAAACAATCATAGCACAGAATAGATTTGTCTAGTAATTTTATACAAAATGGTTATATTCAATCTCCAAAATGAAGTAGTGAAATGGTTGGGTGCGCAGAAGGACTACGTGCCCAGATGAAGAATTCAATTATGTTGTAGAAAAACCAAAACCGGTGCAAAACAATGATTCAAACTTCAAAACGGGTGCAAAACAAAAGCTCGACCAAACATACACTATGCTGCCACTATTTTTATGAATCTATTAAGTGTGTAGCAAGTTTGTGGTGCAGTAGATGTTGTGCTGCCACTAGGCGACAAGATTCTTCTGACAGATTTTATTTTGGGAACTATCATTCCAATGGAATTTCAACTACAGGCGTTCCATAATCATTAATGGCAGTGATATACAGTTTGGATTATTTAAATAGGAATGAGATCATCAATTTTTTCTTAAAGGCATTTTGTGTTTACCGACAACTTCGATCCCATTGTAGATGGCCTCCGCGAAATTAAGATGATAATTAAGTTATCAATCAGACAATAGCCATTTTTTGAACATATATTGAAAGAACTTTTTATTTTCATAAACAATTAAATTGCAACAGTGGTAGCTGAAATTTTATTCATCCTATTATTCAAAAGAGGACATTTCATAAGACTTGACATTTCATTCAATATTTTATTCATCATACTATTTAAAAGACTATCCTTTCCAAAGAAAATACAAAATTATTTATAACATTTGAAATTACACTACATATTACAGTGTAGTTGATTTTACCATATTTCTCAAATGAACAACATAATTAAATTTAAGTAGTTTGCAATTTGATAACTAAAGAGTAAAAAATTGATTGGATTTCAATTATAAGAAATATTGAAGTTGATATTGATGCTCAATTTTATTATTTCTAAGAATAAACTGGTTCAAATCTATATAAAATATTAAATGAATTATTTCAATTTCATAAATTAATTTCTAAACATTTGTTTACATTTTAGATAAGTTGTTCCAAATAACAAACTATTTAAAAAATAAAATTACATCCCCAACAATAACTAAAACATCTCCCAACTATTTTGTTAAATTTTTAATATTCTCAAGCATTTTCAAATATTTTGTAACAAAACTGACTACCTACATAAAAAAAAAAGAATTTCATAAATGAATATCTAACTGTATATTTTATATTTGTTATTCCAAATCACAGACTATCCCAAAAATAACATGATATTTCCAATAATAACAAAAAAAACATGCTCCCAACTAATTTGTTGAATTTTTTTTATAATTCCTACAGATTTTAAAATATTTTGTAACAAAACCGACTATCTACCTAAAAAAGAACAAATACTCTTCAAAAAGTTTCAGATACCATGATCATAACAGACATCATTGACCTATAATTGTTTAGGGACATTCCTAAAATACCTTAATGGTTTCCCTTAAAGTCTTCTTAAGCCTTCCTAAAATACCAATATCCATTTTTCCCTAATCATCCCCGTTTCAGAAAACAGGCAAAACTACGAAAGTTGATATATAAAGTTTAACCATAACAAGCCGCAACTCAGCCCAAAAAAATTCTTCCTCCCTAGAACGAGAATTTGATATACAATTAAAAGCAAATAGAAAAGAACATTCATGACATTCATGAGAAACCACAACTTAATCTGAAAATTCCCAAATTACTCGATTCAGAAAAGCATTCGTGATAATAGTAGCTATTAAAGAGCACTTCCCAAGTACAGACATGATAAAAGCATACCTAAAAACATACAAAACGCCTATAAGCTATTATATCAAAAAAAGGCCATTCAGAATTTCTTGCATAGAGAGACCCAGCTAGTGTTAAACAAGCTAAGTTACAAGGTCTTTCACATAATCTAGCACTTTCAGATACTCAGCTTCCAGTTCCCTTTTCATCGCATTCATCATATCCATGTTCCCTTGCTTGTATTCGTTTTTTACATTTCTTAAAGATTCATTCACCACAATTACGACGTAATCCTTTATCTGTTCACACAGTTATATAGTGTTTAAATTTAAAACAAGTATAAACAAAGAGTTTAAAGATGAAAAGATTTTAGAAAAGCATTACCTCAGTCGCTGGAACCAACTGCTCATGGTTCTCCATTTCTTTCCTCTTATTTCCATTGCCCCTCTTCCTCAACCTTCTGTAGGGACCACCTTTCGCTTTCTCCTTCCTCCTCTTCTCGTTTCCCCCTTCTAAGAAAGCATCCTGTTGAAAGAAACAACACACACGATTGTTCAGGAGAAAAATATGCGCCAAAACTCAGAGGGAGTGCTGAAGAGATATCGTATGAGTGGAGGCAGCAACCGAGAAAAAAGCAGCTTCGTTGTTTTGGTTGGTAGGCTTACCTACCTAATAATGCATTTATTTTTGAAGCAGGGTTTGGATACGGATTTATATTCAATTTGAGAGATAATCAAGTTGTATAATGAAGTTAGAGGACAACATAGTTAATTCTGACGGTAGAGGGACCTCATGGCATGCGCGTTTCAGGGCGATGGAGAATGGCACATGCTAATCTCTGCATAAAATGGTACTTCACAAACAAAACAAAAAAAATCAGATTTGTAAAAATAAAACGTCTTTTGGAATGCCATTTTGTGTACAATTTGGCCGTGTCTATGAAGGGGGCTTGTAATGTTAAATCTTTATATATATATATATTTTTTTTTCAAACCAACATATGCACTAAAAAGAGGTGCTATAGTTAGGCTAATAGTAAATTATGCTCTAAATAATATATTGTAGGATAAAAAATCAATTAACTTAAGAAATTGATTGCATTGAATGCATTTGTTGTTATACAATACAGGTATAATTGGTATACATTTTGGGTCAACTTGGTATTATTAGTAGCACTTGTTTTTCAAGTTGTTTATCATTAACTTCAATATTTGTTAGGACATTTGTGATGAAGAATTCTAACAAAAGTCCACATTAGATTATTGTTATATGATATCCATACCTAGTTCTTAAGTACCCATTTTTTGCATAGGGTGGAAGGATACTAGAAAAGGTTGGGGAGACTGGTCTTACCCTTGGTAATTGCATTCGCTTAAAAAATTCTAAACCTTTTCAATGTAGCGATTTTGTGTGGATCCTGAAATCATTTGATTTCATGAGACAATAAAGAATGCTCTATAAAACTTGTCTTTAAAGTAGTTGAGAGAAAGTTCATCGTTTCCAACAATAAGATTTAAACTCGTGCATTTTAAGCAATTCTTTTTGTTCCTTTTATATGAGCTTGATTTCTTTAAGGCTCTCTCCGGATATGCCACAACCATCACCATAGTATCAACAAATAGATTTGGTGGATGTATTTCCAATTTTCTTTGTATCAACAAATACTATATGAATGAAAGCCACAAAATCTATGTGAAAGAAGGCCACAAAATCTAACTTTCAAATGGAATTTGTCAATGAAATCTATGTTGAGCGTTTAATGCTTGTGGGTGTTCCTCTTGGAGTTGTTCATGTGTTTGATTCTTTCATAGTGGTGAAATGAAGATCTAGTTTGGAAATATGCAACTCTCCTCTTGCATGGTGGTTATGTTCCTTTTTCTTGCAGTCATTTGTAGTAAAAGGGTGTGCATGTTAGGTGTGCACTATAAGCTCCCTAGTCACATGTGAAAATGCCTACTATTTGGACTACAATACGGAGTTCTTATATCTAGTTCATGGTCAACCCATTGTTACATGAAAGAATTGGATGATTATTCATTGGTTTCTTATGGGTTATGAATTTTGGTATAATTCATATTTTATAATCTTCTAAACAATGTAATTTCTCTCTAGGTTTTTTGACTTCTCTATTTCTAAAAGCTATGGGTTTGTTAATCTGGGTATTTCCATTTATTTAGATGACATATTTAATTATATGAATGATTGAATGTTTAAGTGGAGTCATATTTATAGACATGGTTATACAAATGGTTTTGGATGTTTAAGTGGTATAGTTTATATGTTATAAGCTTCTAAATAACTTAGTTAGAACTCTCTAGATTTTGTAAAAATAAGCTATGGGTTCGTGGATCTAGGTATTTTCATTTTAGATGACATATTTAATTATATGAATATTTGGATGTTTAAATGTATTTAGATTCAAACCCTTAGGAAAAGGGCTTGTGTATTTAAACCCTTCGAGAGTGTTCAATGTGAATCAAATCCAACAAGCCAAATAATACATTTTTATGAATACCACTTCAAGCTAAGAAACACTTCTATAGCATGTCATGTACAAGTTGAATGAAGCCTGGCATCCTAGCTAAGTTGAACATTACAAAATAATCATAATGTTCAAGCATTTTGTCATCTAAATGCCTTAACAGTGAGAGATTAGGCTTCCTTTTGCATTGTTGTTCTTCACGTTGAGTTGGGTTTCTTTTGGACTGTTATTTGCTAGAACCATTTTTCTTGATTTTGGGAAATTACTTCAGGGTAAGAACCACCACCTGAATCTAAGAAGTATAACAAGGTTGTTGATGATTTAAAATACTTATAAGAAGCAATCTCAAGATAATAGGTTAATACATTGTTCCATATACATTTAGGTCCATATGATGAGTGAGACGAACTTTGTTGCACATCCATCTTCGATATGTTAACATGGGATGTATGTTGGTATTAGCAAGCAATCATTTCTTCAACTTCTGGGGCAAAAATAATAGATTCTAAGCTAAACTTCTTTCATCTCTCCCTTGATTTATAAATCCAATTAATTCCTTTCAAAAATATATCCAATACACAAACACGTTACAAAAAACACATAAAACAGTGGTTAATTTGGGGATCTTACTATAACAGCTAAATGCGTAGAACAAAATCAAGGTATTTGACAGATTGGCAACTAGATATAATTGCAGGTTTCTACAATCAAAATAGAAACTGACAATTTTAAAAACCTTTTATTTTAGGTGAAGCAACATATATCTCATGTGGAGTATAGTGGCACTAAGTACTCCAGAGCACGGGTTATTTGAGGTAAGGGAACACTTTTAATGAAAGATTCTATTTTTTTTAGTTTTTCATAGGTATAGCATAGTTGGAAAATCCAAAACATATATACTATGCTACATATTCTATATAGAGAGATATATAAATTTAGTAAATTTAGTTGAGTTTAATTTTATGCCTAGTATTTAAATTTCCTCTAACTACATAAAACCAGTTCAACTGCCTTGAAATAATGAAGCAAAATCAACAAGTAAAATATAGAGTCACAAGAACCCAAGTGCTTTGAATTGTAGATGAATGATCCTAAATTTTAAATTTGTAGCAATCATGCTTACACAAAAATTTGGGACTACATATTGCCAAAGAAGAATCTGAACACTAAATGCTTGGCAATCTCAAGCTTCCAAACCATTCATCAGGCCATTCAAATGCCATGTCATCATAGTTATTGTAGCATCATAAATTGTAGCCTTGTATAATTCACACCTCATTTTTGTGCTCCTACTTTAGCGTGTCTCGTCCTAATTATCCCCTAGGTCTGTTTTGGCCCCTTTTACCTCAAAATTGATGTTACTTGGTTGCATGGCTGAGTGGATCCCATCCTAGGATTGTTCCCTCCTGAACCCAACCTGGTTTACCCTATTTTGGGAGGAAAAGGGCACCTGGGGCACCCCTATCCAGACCAAGGCATCTTGGGTGCCATGGTCCCCCTTAAATAAGCCCTAATTTAAATAAGATGGTGCACTTTCCCTCCTCGATGAGTTTTGGTCCCCATCGCTCAATGTGACCGTTGGAGGTTGGCCTAATCAATAATTTACCTATGGAACCCTATATATAAACATTCTATCAACTCATTTGAGATCACTTTCATACCATAGTGTTCACATATCTACAAGAATTCAAGGAGAAATTTCATCCCACCATATTCTTCAAGCGTCATGGAGAAAATCACATCAACTTTCATGCAAGCATATGTTTTTTATATGAGTCTTATGTGTTGTCATGTTATTGCATCAACATTTGTGATCACATATAAAGAGCATTGCATCATCAATCTTCAAACAACTATAGACACCTAAAATTAATTAAATTAATATTTAATGAATTTAAGCCTGTCAATATATTTAACCAGTTTAATTATTTTAATTCCCTTCTTCTTAAGGTTAATTAAATCAAATTAAATCAATCTTATCACTATAGTCCAATAATTAATTTATCAATAAATTAATTATTTCCCCATTCTTCTAAAGTCACCTCAACCATTATTTCTTCTAAAACCCACTTAGTTAATTAATTTTAACTAATTATCCTAACTAAAGTGATTCCTACAAATCACATCTTCTAATCTTCACTTAGCCTAAATATTTCTTCCTTAAATCATGATTATCATCATTCCTCAATTTTATATTCCTCCATTCATTCTCTCTCCTTATGTCACATCCTTCTAACTTTTCCACTTGCACTCTAATCACTCATTAACCCACCTAATCAATCTCCTTAATCATTTGTGCATCCCTAATCACCTTGATCCTTTCAAATAAATTCAGATTCCTTGAATTTGCCCATGCATCCTCTTCCCAAGGAATTTTTAATTCATTTATCCATTTAGTCTTCCCACACACCCTCTTATTTTAGAATTTTTAATTCCTCTTTCTTCCCCCCAGGGAATTTTATATTCCCTTTTCTCTTCCCAGTGTACTTGGGAGCTCTTCCCCATGAACCTTGAGAGGTGTGGAGATAAGAAATGCCTTTATGACATATCTCTTTATATTTATTTTTCTCTTCCCAATATACTTGGGAGCTCTTCCCCATGAACCTTGAGAGGTGTGGAGACAAGAAATGTCTTTATGAATTCTCTTGAATCCCACACCTTGTCCTCTCAATCCATGTGCTCCCTCTCAAATTGATCTCAACGCTTCATCCCAAAATCAATCTTGGCCTTTCATTTTGGCCTCCTCCAACCTATAGATGTGAGTCTTCTCCACTCATTCTCTCTCCTCATGTCACATCCTCCTAACTTTCCCACTTGCACTCTAATCGCTCATTAACCCACCTAATCAATATCTTTAATCATTTGTGCATCCCTAATCACCTTGATCCTTTCAAAAAAAATTCAAATTCCTTGAATTTCGCCATGCATCCTCTTCCAAAGGAATTTTTAATTCATTTATCCATTTAGTCTTCCCACACACCCTCTTATTTTGGAATTTTTAATTCCTCCTTCCTCCCCCCAAGGAATTATATAATTTTTTTCTCTTCCCAATGTAGCTGGGAGCTCTTCCCCATGAACCTTGAGAGGTGTGGAGATAAGAAATGCCTTTATGACATATCTATTTATATACCTTTTTCTCTTCCCAATGCACTTGGGAGATCTACCCATGAACCTTGAGAGGTGTGGAAATAGGAAATGCCTTTATGAAATCTCTTGAATCCCACACCTTGTCCTCTCAATCCATGTGCTCCCTCTCAGATTGATCTCAACACTTCATCCCAAAATCAATCTTGGCCCTTCATTTTGGCCTCCTCACAAATCATCCACTTTTCATACATTCTTATGTTGTGCATTTAATCCATTGATCCACTTCCATCATACTCTCATGTTGTTAATTTGGAATCCAAAATCATCCATCACGCCATCATGATGCCCAAATCTTCTTTCATCTAATCTATATCCATCATCATTTAAATTCAATCTAAATCCAACCAATCTTGTTGTGTATGAAGAGTAATCAACATCCCAATCAAGGAGTTGATCCAAACAAGTTAAGGAGGGGCACATCCTTGGCTTCACCAATAGATCAATTGGAGGAACAAGAGAGAACTCTCTTGAAAGGTATAAGAATCTTGTTTTATACTTTATTTGGGTTTAAACTAACCATCTAACCTTGCATTGGTTTTCCCTTGCTTCAACAACCACTGCAAATCTGAGGTATTATGATATAACATTTACTTCAATATTTCAATTCAATTCAAGGGTAATTCCTAAATTGGGGTTTGGCTTCAACAACCCTATTTTCTTCTTTCTATGTCTAGGGGATTGTCTCAGGAACTACAAGCGAGGAATCTAACAAAGTAGACGACAATAATCAGACCCAAAATTTTGAAGCCACAAAAACGTGGAGGACCAAAATGACCGACTCCCCTCAATTCTAAGAATTTATGATGACTTTCAGACAATGGATTATGTGTGTCATCGTGATCCAAAAAACATCAAGTTTGTTTTCCCTCAATATTCAGAGGACTAGGGCGACCTTCCCCCCCCCCGGTCCTAACAATTATGCCCAAAATTTTTGTCACGTAAAGTTTTGATCTATTTTCCCTTCTTAGTTTTGAGTTTATAGCTCTACATGATATCTATAACATTTTATTACTGTAATTTTATGTTAATTCCCATTTTTTATCCCAGGATCTAGCATTTCTATTCAGCCCTAATTGAAATTCATTTTCAAATCAAACAAGGAGAAATTAATCTAATCTATATTGATGCAGGAGCATTCTTAGTTTTTGGCAATCTTGCATCAACCAAAAAACATTTTCTTTTTCTCTTGCTTTTTGTTTGTAGTTTCAGTATTTCTTTTTGTGTTTCTTTGCATTTTCACACCAGGCCTTGTAGAGCTATATTTTGCTTGTGGACATGTTCATCTACCTTATCCTAAGTTTGCGGGACGTTTGGATCTTTTTTCCGGCAACTTATCACTTCCAAAATCTGGGATAGTTTCTATCTCAGAGCATCGGAACCACTTGGACCTATTCGCTATTGAAGAAGCTTGCAGATCTTTCCAATATCTTATGGAGCCTAATTTTGTTTCTTCCGACATTCCTTGGCATGTGACCAACCTTCCCTTGGGTCCGCACATCATTCTATGTTATTTCTGGAGGGATTCCTTTGGTGGAGGCCAACTTGGTTGCTTTTCATGTTAGACCATCTTCATCGGTAATTATTTTCATCTTGGGCTGACACGGATCATCCTAGAGCCATGAATATCATATAAATCAATATAACTAAGCATATGAAAGACATATTTTTACATAGAGAAGAATAATTACAAGAATATATGTTAGGACATTTGTGATAAAGAATTCTAACAAAATTCCGAATTGGATTATTGCTATATGATATCCATATCTAGTTCTAAAGTGCCCATTTTTTGCATAGGGTGGAAGGATACAAGAGAAGGTTGGGGAGACTGGTCTTACTGGTAATTCCATTTGCTTAAAAAATTCTAAACCTTTTCAACATAGCAATTTTGTGTGGATCCTAAAATCATTTCATTCCATGAGACAATAAAGAATGCCCTATTAAACTTGTCTTTAAAGTAGTCGAGAGAAAGTTCATCGTTTCCAACAATAAGATTTAAACTTGTGCATTTTAAGCAATTCTTTTTTGTTCCTTTTATATGAACTTGACTTCTTTAAGATTCTATCCAGATATGTCACAACCATCACAATAGTATCAATAAATAGATTTGGTGGATGTATTTCTGTAAAGCGGAAAATCGCGATCGAACCCTAGTTGCTCTCCCCTCTTCCAACTCCAAGGAGAGAGAAGGGAGATTCACTAGGGTTGATGGTTTTCACTTAAGGGAGAGACTTTACATTCAAAAGAGGTGTTGAAACCCACAAGATCCAATCCCACCCAATGCAAGATTGGATGCTAAATGAGTTTCAAGGGTTGTGATAGCAAGGATACCCTCTTTTGTAAAGAATGTAGATGGAAAGATTGAACTAGGAATGCATAGAAAGTGACAAAGACTCGCTTATAAACTGAGATAGGGATATAGGATGAAGCTGCGGACCTGGAATTAGCAGTAAAATGTCGATACGGCGCTGTCCTGCAAATTTGAGCAAAAGTTGCTGGGACGATGGTGCCCGGCGCGCACACGGTCCTCCGAAAAATCCGCGAAACGAAGGGGGATCTGTTTGTCTCTACACAAGGATTCCAGATCTTCAATTTCAGCCGCGTACCTGCAACCTACACACAGAAAAGCGAAGACGATTGGGGGGTTAGGGATTAGGGGTTTGCCTTTAGGTCAAACCCCGGTTTTGGAATTAACCAAGAAATGCGAAATGCTGTAAATGTAAATGTATGTAATGTAAAACAAGTACTAATACCTTGTTGTAAGGATGTTTGTATCCTTATGTGCGAAGGTATAGATGTTGTTGTCTGTTGTATGTTGTATGTTGTAGCATGTAATGTGTTTGTAAGTGATCTCCTCTTCAATGGTTGAATCCTTGTCTTGAATGCAACACTTAGCCTTGAATGGAGACTTGGAATGAATGCTTGAATGCTTGAATGCTTGAGTATAGTTTCCACGCTTGTACACATATGTCCTTCTTACATCTCCTCTACCCAAATGGGAGAGAAAAATGGAGTTTATATACTTGTCATTTAGGGCTGATAGACTGATTTTCCTGACCTTAGGCCGACCAGGAAAGATAATTTTCCAATTTGCAAACATAAAGACCCGAAGTCCAAAAGAGACCGGGCCCAAAATAGAACCCAGGGACCAGGGCGCTGGGCGCTCTGGTCCCACCTCCCGGGACAGCAGGGTGCAAAGGAGGTTCAGGCCAGGGTGCAAGAAAATGCAGTTTTTGGTGTCATAATCAGGTTTCGGGGTCTCCATTCAGGTTGCGTGTTGCGTCGCCATCGTGAAGACCGAAATGCAGTCGAAATTGCAAGTGTCGCAATTTTAGGACGCTACAATTTCCAATTTTCTTTGTATCGACGAATAGATCTACATGAATGGAAGCCACAAAATCTAACATTCAAGTGGAATTTGTCAATGAAATCTATGTTAAGTGTTTAAATCTCGTGTTTGTTTAGATAAACTTATAAGGCACTGAGAGGGGGGGGGGTGAATCAGTGCAAGCAAAAGCAATATGAATATGATCACCAACTTAAACAACTTAAAACTTAACAAGCATAAGAGGAATATCACCATATAAGCTAATGCCCAATAAAATAAATTCCACATAGCACAAGAGATTTATACATGGAAACCCAAAAGGGAAAAACGACGGTGGGAGTTAATACCCACAAGATTCACTATCTGCAGAATAGAAATCTTGATCGGTTAAGGTCTTAAAAATATGCCCTTTTAGGAACAGACCCCATTAGGAGTCACCCAATTAAGGGATTTAAATGATGAGCCCTGTTAGGAGCTTTGACTTATTAGGATCAACCTCACAAGAGGATTTAGGACTCTGATATAGGGATATCCTGTTAGGGGATTTACAAATTAAGGCCTGTTAGGACCTACCTAGTTAAGGGATTTTGCTGCTATAACTACTAGGATAACAATAGTCAAATGATCTTCATGTAACACCTCTGTGTCTGATAAGATCCATTTTAGATCCTCAAAACTTCAACAACACATCAATACAGAGCTTCACTAATCACCACATAATCAGCTTTGCCTTATTCACCTTCGATCTCATCAACATACACATGTCTATCTCATAAATCATCACATTTTTTATAGACATCAACTTAGTCGGCTACAACCTTGGAACAATTTCCTAGGTTCAATGAATCTAGACAAACTAATATTGCACATCAAACTTATGTCGGACACCGACATAAAAAACTAAAAATAAAATAAAATCTATGTTGGTTTACCGATTTAAGTGACTTTATCACTACCGGTTGAGTGTTCATCAGAATGCCTGATTTGTACATCAAATCTCGCTTGTCTGGTTGAATCTGCCAATGCGGTCATGAATATAGCTCCGAATACATGTCTCCATCATTACTTTAAAACCGCATCATCCAACTCTTCACCAATCGCTTGTACCGATTGCATGAATGCAACTTTGTTCCTATTTACCGGTTCTCTATTAAATTGTCTTCTTTACCAGTTAAACCTTACCAGTTGGCTCCCAAGACTTAGATGAATACAAAAAAATTGTTACCATCAATGACAACACAAGACTTAGTCATCAAACATGAATCTCAATCTCTTCATCACATTCACCAATCAATCATTTACCGGTTGCATATCACCAACAGTCTTTACCAGTTCAGTCAAATGCCAACATTCTCCCCCGTTGGCATTGATGGCAACACGTAGGAAAAATTTTGTCAACTAAGTGTGCAAAAACAAAAATTGACTTCATGGCATATACTCCCCCTTAGCAATTACATGTTATTAAAAAAATTTAAACCATTACAAGACTCATACTACTACTCCCCATTATGAATACAATTAAATTTTGACTCTTCTACTACTCCCCCTTTGACATCAATGGCAAAGGAAAGTAAATACATACAGTTACATCAAAATGTGCATCAAAATTGCATTAGCATATATGAATGTCTTTATAATGCAGTCTTAGAAAAAGCATCACTAAAATGTGATTTCAATTGCGTCAGATCATTACGTCAAGTCTCCAAAATATTGTCAATTATCTCCACATGTGTTTTTATCTGTCCAACAAACTCCTCCATGGAATCTATGGTACTCATCTCCGGTGTTGCAAGGATGGCTTCAATTTCCTTATAATCTCTTTGCAAGATTTCCATCGTTGGGATCAGTTGTGTCTATAATTCCTGCAGTGATATGATCCTCTTAACCTGTTCATTTTCATAATTTCTACAATTGATCTTCCAAAATTTATTGCAAAGTCATTCAGGGGCATAAATGACTCACTAAGAACTTCAATTTCTTGCTCAGCTTCCTCCTTCTTCAAATCAACACAAAACAATGAAAATTTAGAAATAGTTGAGAGGATTTTACCTCTAATTTCAAGTCCTTCTTTCAAATCATAGTCCTTATTAACAGTCACGGCAACTTTAACTTTATCAATTTTAGTCATTAAGTGCTCTTTTCTCTTCTTCTTGTAATCTTTCTCAACACTAATATAAGTTGCATCCTCAAAAGATTTCATCTATTCTCCGACATCATTAACAAGTTGACCAACATTGTCAATAGGAGTAACAAAATTATTAGTATTAGTCTCCAGTAGGAGACTAGACAAAATCTCAACAACATTCTTTATTGTTTCTGCCTCCTTCTGCTGTTCTTTCATCCTCTTCTTTTTGGTCTGGGATTACATGGCAGTTGCAATATCCATCAACTCAATTGAGATCAAACTCTCCATGTTAGCTCCAAATACATATCTCCATCATTTCTTTAAAACTACATCATCCAACTCTTCATCAATCACCTGTATCGGTTGCATGAATGCAACTCTATTCCTATTTACAGGTTGGAGTCCTAATCACCGATTCTTTGTTAAACTGTCTTCTGTACCGGTTGGCTTCCAAGACTTAGATGCCTACAAAAACATTGGTTCCATCAATGACAACACAAGACTTAGTCATCAAACATGAATCTTAATCTCTTCATCACGTTCAGCAATCAATCATTTACCGGTTGCATATCACCAACTGTCTTTACCAGTTCAGTCAAATGCCAACATGTTCGTCTTAGAGTTTTTCATGTGCTTGATTCTTGCATAGTGGTGAAATGAACATCTAGTTTGGAAATATGCAACTCTCCTCTTGCATGGCGGTTATGTTCCTTTTTCTTGTAGTCATTTGTAGTAAAAGGGTGTGTATGTTGGGTGTGCATTTTTAGCTCCCTAGTCACATGTGAAAACACTTACTATTTGGACTGCAATACGTAGTTCTTATATCTGGTTCATGGTCAACCCATTGTTACATTAAAGAAGTGGATAATTATTCATTAGTTTCTTATGGGTTATGAATTTTGGTATAATTTAAATTTAATAATCTTCTAAACAATGTAATTTCTCTTTGTAATGCCTGCCAAAATACCTTAGAGAAATAAACCATAATCTACTAACAAATGGAGATAAAAAAAAAATCCTTTTAAGTAAATCATCGCTACTACACTCTCTAACATTTATTATTGCAACATTACAACCAAAATGCATCAATGCATCTTTTAACAATTACAAGAATATATATGAATCAACAAGAACATAACCATAGAACATATTATGCAAGCGGAGTTATCATTTAACCATTAACATATCTCAATAAAAACTCATACATTATATTCATTTCCTAGGGTATCTCAACGTCACTACTTGACATAAACCCAACACATCACATATCCATCTAGAATATCTTACACTATCATTCTACTGATCATTTACCTCCCATATAGATATGACAAATCATTAACATATATGCATAACTCTACCACATTTCATACGCTTTAGGTTCATTCTAGAATACCAACTAAATAGTCCTAATACCCTTCTTTATTCATCAATCATTTAATACTTCATAAATCTAAATGCATTTAACCTTCTCCTAGATATGAACCTAGATTATTTCCTTAAGCACAATCATTACACAACTCATCAAGAATATTATCCATATTCATATGCAAGATTATAACAGTAAGCAGTTATCTACTTCCAAATAGGATTCCAAGCTACTAAACAAATTCAAGAGTCATACGATGCTACGAGAATAGACACATTATAACATTTCAACTCCCTAATTCAACATAGGATCTCATTCCAAACACAATGAGCATTTCTACAACATGAACCATATAATAAGACATCATCTTATTTCAAGAGAACAGTTCTACATCATCAAGTCTAAATACATAAGAGCACATGGAACAAGCACATAGTCTCTTTTGCTACATTCCATCCTAATTCTTAATAGTACAAGTTACATAAGTACATAATCATATTCCACATTTACAAGTCAACGTAATAAAGTAATATCTCTAATACATAGAAATCAACACCATAGGACAACCACGTATTGAAGAGTCGTATATTCCCTGTAAATCCACAACTACTCATTAATTTTCCATATCCCAATATAACTTAATCTATCTCCCTTGGACCTGCAACCAACATTAGTTTTATACAAAAACCTGTTGAAAAAGTTAATGAAGATTGTGGGCTGACCAGCCTAAACTTTTCATCATTTTTTTTTTTTGTCTTACAAACGCTTCTCTATCTATCACCTATGCGCTAATATTCAGAGTGTATGCGCTATAATATGGAATATACGTGCTAATATTCAAAGAAAATGAGCAACTCTTGAACTCATACGCTCTATACTAATTGTCCAATGCACTAAAAGACATATCAAATCATTATGTGTTGGAATAGGATTCTTATGTGTTGGTGTATTTGTCAGATGTGCTCTAAAGTATAGGACAAATGTTCTGGAAAATGAGTTATATGTGCTAAAATGACTTGTAGATGCACTATTCTGGGATTCTTTCGAGAATTTATCTTTAACCTACGTACAAAACGATTATAAATTCCGGGACAGGCCCCACGGTGAGTGCCAAAAATGTATGCAAGAATAGTGGTGTCAATTGATTAATCAGAAAGACGAGAAACTAACATACCAATGAAATGTTAGATATAAAGACAGTAAACTAGTTAAACAAACTAATCCTTAAAAAGAATCTCATTTTTCTCTATCTCATAGGATTCCTCAAGTCAATGGTTGCTCTTAGACCATTGAACAACTAACCTTTGGAATGACAACTCCAAGAATGAGTGATAATGGATAAAAATGATCTATATGCAATATGCAACTAAGATCTATATGATAAACTTATTTAGATGAGGATTATGCTATGGCAATGATAATATACTAAGCTAATATGATATATGCTAACATGTGATAACATACTATACTAGTAATGCTTCTAAATGATTAAGATGCTGATTTTCAACAAAGAGAGGCAAAACTTAAGACTTTGACAGACTATAACCTGGATGCATTAAACTTGTGATGGTGGATAATGAGAGAAATGAGGCCTATTTATAAAAGAAATGGGCAATTGGATGGTCAAGATTGAATAATCTTAACAAGGGCTAGGATTGAATAAGTTTCAATCCATGTTTACAATTTTTGCTAGTGAAATGGTGACAATTGTCAATATGAGATGGCTTGACAAGAGAGAGAAGAGGCATTAAATGAGTGAGAATACATGGTGGTTACCTTAGGGGATATGGTTAGGGTTGAGTTAGTGGATAATACTTTTATCCTAAGGATAAAAGAATGTGCATGAGTTAAAGGGATAACCATGGTCAAAGCAAAGAATGCTTGAAAAGACCCATGCGTTAAAAATGATGTTTAATTTAGAGGATAGTTTCTAACCCAGTGTAGAAGGTGAATTAACCATTAATGGTTATGTAAGAGCATTTAATGGTTTGGAAGACTTTAGAGGTTAACTATTTGAAGACATAAAGACTTTAATGGTTATTGAAGACTTTGAAGGTTTTTGAGAACTGACATTTTTCTTAAGGAATGTGCAAATGTTTATGAGGGGGATTAGGCTAAATTAGAATTGATTAGAAGGATCTAGAAGGGGGTTTAGGCTTGCAAGTGGATTTTGTAGGAGAATGCAATTGAGAGGATTTTTAGTATTTAATTAAAATAAAATTGATTTATTTCAATTATTGGTTGCAACTTGCATTTGATAAATTTAAATAAATATTGATTTATTTAAATGTGTGGAAGGTATTTAATTAAATAAACATGATTTATTTAATTAATAGACTAAATTTGACTAGATGAATTAAATTAAATAAATTGAATAATTTATTTAATTAATAGAGGAAGGGGTGAATTAATTAATAGAAAAATTGTTAGTGAATTAAATAAACATTAAAATATTTATTTCATTTAGAAATCATTTTTATGTGTCTACACTTACACTTTGAGTTAATTTGTAATTTTGAAATTGTAATAAGTATTGTTGCTCTTTATTGTAAATTTTTTCTTGAAGAAAAAGGAAAGAATAACATTTATTTTGAAAAGGAGGATAGGATGATGCACCACCCAAGTTTAGAATATGAATTAAAAGTTATAGGGTAAAAGTACAAACCTGTGTCACACTTTTATAAAGGAAAAGGTTAACACAACAATAATTGTTCAATTTTGATGACTTAAAGGTGGCATTTGTATTTTGAATTTGAAGATGATGTAAATTGATGAAATGTGTAAAATTTTATGAAGTTTGAGTCTATTATTTTTTAAAATTTTTTTGTCAAAGATTGATGTATTTTTCTACTTTTAAAGTCAAATTTTTTATTGTTGAAAATTGGGGAGTTTAGTTCCCACAAAAAAAATATATAAATCAACTTATTTTTTTTCTGATTTTGATATCCCTAATAGATGACATAAATATACAGTGCATAAGAAAAAATTAATGTTCAATGTTTATTTTCTTTGTTATAACATTTTAAAGTCAAACATACTTGAATTTGATAGTTTTTATCTCCCACCATATTTTGTTTATTTAATTTTGATAATAATAAAAAAAAAAATACCCTTTTGGAGAAGACTCTCCTCTAGTGAACCATTTTTTTCCAATTTTTTTTTAGGTGATTCAATATTTTTTTTGGTTTTTCGAACCAGCCTCTTACTGAACATTAGAATGCTTACTTGTAGTATTTTTGAAATAATATATATTAAATCTAATCAAAACATCATAAAAATTATTAGTAGATTCTTGACTTTGATCTCTACAAAAGAGTATTTTTTGTTTTTTTAATAAATTAAATTTACTTGTAGAATTTGTTGCAGAAGTCAGAAGTTTCAGAAATTTGTCAAATTTGGTGATGCGACTGCCACTTAGGACTTTCCAGTCGAAACACTTCTAGTCGGAACGTTGGAGACCAACGCGACCGGTCATTTCAGCGACCACACCTCTTAAACCTCATATAAATAATGATTTATTTTTTATTTTTAAATATTAAAAAATCAAGGAGTACAAATTAATATAATTGGTTTTTGAATTAAATTTTTTTTTTTTTCAAATAGAAGCGACATTGTTAATATAAAGCAGCGAAGATTTCCAAATTTTTTAAAGATTTTGGTTGAAGGCTTCTACTTTTTTCAAGTATATTACTTTTTTGTTAAATAAATAAATATCCAATATTAGAAGGCGTTTTCAAGTACGTTATATTAAAATAAATATTTTTAAGATTTTATTAAACCTTATTTTTTGGATGCGTAATTTGTTAAAGAAAAAATTGCATTGAAATGTTATTTACCTTTTATTTGTGGACTCATTTATGTAATTGTTTCTTGAAAAACTTTTTTTAATTGTTATGATCTATGATTTATTTCTTATATATGATGTATATGTGTTTGTGTGTTTAGGTGTTCAATTGAAATTGAATCTGAATATTTTGTGCAATGGGGAATAAGAGGACTAGATCAAGGTTGTATGATAAAAAAGGGACGATAAGATGAAAGGTCATACAAAAGGTAGTCAACAACAAATTGTTGATGTCCAAGATCAACCTATTAATATTAAAGAAACAACAACTCAGGTACAAGATCAAATTAGGACATCGTCAAGTTCAAAATTGTTCTCGAGTATGAAAAATTTAATGGAAATGGATGTAGATAGTCTTTTCAATGAAATTCTTTCTGAAGATATGGTACCTGAAAGCACAATAAAATTGCATTGTAAGAAAATGTGGGACGATTATTTTTAAAATAAGTCTATTATTGGAAGGGCACAATTATTTGTTAAGTTATTTAGGAAAAGAGAATTGAACCCTGTTTTGGAGTTGTTGGGTGTTGATAATTAGAAAAGCTCACATGATGCATCAGTAAAAGATACTATAATTTAAAATTTGCAAGAAGCATTGAAATGTATTGACAACACAAGTCGAGGTGTTGAATTAAGTGTTGCATGTAGAGCAGTCATGACTATGATTTCTAGTAAGAAATTGTCTCTTAAAAAACAAGTTCACGCAATTTCTAAATTATTGCAAGTATCTAGAAGAATTGTTCGAAGATATATTAGGAAGATAAATATGTTAGATGAAAAAATTGAAAACAATTGGATAAATACCTGTAGGGTTCCTCAAAAAGACAAATTTTTTGAAGATGTAAAAAAATAGGTCATTGATTATTGGACCAACCAACCACTCTCATGTTTCTTCCAATAGAAGGGACATTATCTAAATGATAGATGAAGATGGTACAAAAATTTCACATCCAAAACATTTTCTAGATACAACTTAAAGTGAATTGTTTCAAGCATTCAAGCAAGAATTTTCAGATGTGAAGATTTGTCAAAGGATGTTTGAGAGATTGCGTCCTTTCTTTGTACACATAAATAAGGTACGTGAAACTTCTTGTTGTCGAAATCATGTTGAATTTTATCTACACTTGCAATCATATAAAAAAGTCATGGCAACAGTTAATCAAAATCTGGTCATTCCTACAAGTACAACGCAATTTGTGAAATCTATTTTATGTGATAAATTGGAAGATTTAGATGAGTTCAAAATACAATGTGTAAAAGGTACATGCATTGATTGTGGAGATTTGAGTATTTTTTTATTAGAAACTAAGAATATTGATATTACAATGCAAATCATGTGGAAGAGATTTGAATATGAGACATACCAAACTAAGTCAGGAGCTAAATCCCAAAAATTTGTGTTGAAAGAGAGTGAATTGCCCTACATTGAGTTTATGACTAGATTTCGTAGTATCATATATCCACATATCCAACATTGTCATGGTGCAATATGGAAAGCTAAACAATTTCGTGAGTTAAAGAATTGTTTTCCATTAGGTTGTATTCTTTCAATTGTAGATTTCTCCGAGAACTAAACATTCAGTCCGCACACAAAAATTCAAAGTCAATATTATCATTTTGAGTAAGTTGCAATATTTGTACAAGTTTTCTATAGACATGCACAAATTCAAGTGGATCTTATAGAGAGTACTGAAAATGAATGCATTATCATCAACGAGTTTCATTTCTATATCAGTGATGATACATGTCATGATAGGAGCTATGTAGCACATTGTTTTGGAATGTTTTTTGAAGATATTAGAGAACGTGGGATAAATTGTTCACAACATTGGATTTGGTCAAACGGATGTGTCGGTAAGTGTTCTTCTGAAATTATTTTTAAATTTTATTATGTGTTTTAAATTTTGAAATTTGATTTGATTTTAACACAAAGTACACACACACACACACACATATGTAACTATCCATGTCAGGACAATTTAAGTCTGTAAAAGCTTTTAACTGGCTATCCTTACAACATGCTCAACGTAGCATAAAGATTTTGTGGAACTTCTTTGAGAGTGGACATGGAAAAGGAGAGCATGATGGAGCAGGTGCATGTGTGAAGCATGCATTTCTCCAACATGAACTTGCAAGTATATTCTCTTCATTTACTTTTATTTTTTATTTTTTATATCAAGCAATTTAAATATATATGGGCAAGTCCACTTTTCTAAAGCGATCTATCTTGTGTACAGGTAATACCATACGAAATTCAAATGAAATTGTTGAATGGTGCAAAATTCATTTTGCTAGTCGTGATACAACTTACAACAAGCGTTATTTTTGAAAAGTTAAAGGTATTTATTCTTGTGTTTGAAAATTATTTTAAAATTCAACATGACATAAATGAAAAGTAAATTAAATTAATTTTCTTGAATTGTGAGTTTGAGTATGTACATTTATTTTAAAATTATGTATTGAATTAGAAATGTAAATGTGTGTTTCTAAATTCATAAATTTGATTAACAGATATTGATCGATCAAATCCTTATAATTTTCAAACAATTAATGGTATTAGAAGTTTACATCAAGTCATGACTATGGGACATAGCAATCCTCTTGTTATTCTTGTAAGAGAAAAAACATGTTTTTGTGTTGATTGCATTGACAACAACACAAATACTCAATGTGAGAATATTGAAGATGGATATGTTTTACAATGGCAAATGAAACAGTTAGTCGCAATGCCTCCTTAGGAAGATAGTGACATTAATGATATTCATGATCTTCTATATTTGGTTTATTATGAATGTGTTTCTAATTTATATGTGTTGGAATCCAAGAACACTAAGAGGGGGGGTGAATCAATGTTCTACCAGAATGATCAATTTTAACCTTATTAAAACATGCATACACCAACTGGTATACCGGTACATATATAATTGAAAGAAGTAAAGCAACCAATAAGCCAATCACATAAATCAATACCATAACACACAAAATTATACGTGGAAAACCTCAAAGAGGAAAAACCATGTTGAGATTTGTGACCCACAATATCAATCCACTAGCCATATAAAGAGATATTACAAAATATAGGGGCCTGCACTTGCAGGAAGGCTTACAGCCTAGAGCACACTACTCAATCACAAAAGGAGCCTCATTGACTACATATAAATCCATACTACAATCCAGACAAATGATTGAATTGCAAAGATAACATCTTTTATGCTTGAATGCAGTTCCAGTTAAGCTCTGTTTGTTCTGGTTTGAAACTCTAAACCCTTACCAGAATAACCCTTACATAAATATCCTCACATACATGATCTCTCATATATTTCACATCTCCTTTACATTATCATATTCTCCTATCCATCCATATTACAAAATAATCTAACCAACTGACCTATATACCCCTTTACAATTCATTAAGCCTTATGTCGACTTACAAAGATAATTACAATATGAACATACATGTCGATTAGATAACATAAATACATGAATATCAAAAACAATTATTGATGTCAGATCAAAAAGATGTCAGCCTCCAATATCGATATCTTGATTCTGAACCATGTCAGCCTGCATTGTCAGTAACCTGAGAATTCTTTCCAACCTGTCGGTGTCAATGAAGTGTTCGTGAAGTGCTCGTCGGTACACAACTAACCAAAAGTATGAAGACATAATAAGTTGTCATGTTGCCATCAATGACAACATATTGAAACCAACCAATTGAGTGTCAATAACCAACAATCTCCCCCTTTGACATTGATGGCAACACTAGATGTGAAAAACATCTAAGTACCAAGAAATGCCAAAAAAGTCTCTCTCAATGGAAGACAACCAACAATCTCCCACATAAAGATATAGGAATGAAGTTCTGAAACAAAGACCAAACTCCCCCTATGAATAATATCTGTAAAGCTCTAAATTACACATATATCTCCCCTTAAGTTTTTTCTTTTTCACATTAATATCTCTCCCCCTTTGACATCAATGCCATCAAAAATCCAAAAAGAATACCAAAAACCGGGATGAAGAATGAAAATTTGTACAATGAATATGTCCCAATATATCTTACAAGTCCATTTAGCATATGGGAAATGACTCTTTCTCATTAAGCTCTGTCGGTGTGGGCTTACCAACCATATCTATACACTTCTTATGTACACTTAACAAATTCAACTAGGGAATCACCAATCCTCTAAGACTTTTGGCTCTCCTTATGATTTTTTCTTTTTCTTTCTCAAGAGCAAAAACTTGGGCTTCAAAAACCAAAATCTAACCATTAATAGACGTAGACAATGATTTCAATCCATCAAAAGAATTTCCTATACCTGCAATCTCCTCCTGAATATTCTTAATAATTTTATCTGTCTCAGTTGTTAGTAAACTTGAGTTACAACATATTCTATAAATACTAGTACACTGCATCAATGCATTATCCATCAATTTTAACTTATCATTAATCCCCTTACTCTCCGACTCAGTCATTTGTTCAAATGTAGCTCTTTTAGCCTGTGTGAACTTCTCTAGTGCTTGTCGGTTTGATATCTACTATAGAGACTGAAAAATCCTTTGAAATGTGCTATGTTGTCTTAAGCTTTCTGGATGGGCTCACTTCTTTGTCAAACTTGCACTCTAGGACTAGTCTATGCAAAACAGTGATAGACTGATTAATAACCCCTTTATCCATAGATCCCTCCTTTAACATTTTATGTGCAACCATCATCATAAGTTCAGAAAAACTCATCTCCATTATGATTTTCTTTTTAACCTGCGAGGTGTCAATAGACAAGAATGATGGACTAACTATTGGTTCCTTGTTGGATTCCCCTTTCTCTCCTTCTAATGGTTTAACCTTTATAGCTTCCTCACATGCATCGGTGGCTTTTCCATTTGGTGCAGTCTCAGTAACTATCAGTTCCTCCCTATGAATTGTAACCTCATCGTATACAATCTGATCCAGAGGACTGTTGTCCTCAACATTAGTAACCTGTACATTATCAACCTTTACACTCTTTGTATTGTGTGTGTGAAAAGTGGAATAAGTTTGCAAGCTGTAAGACAGAACACTTCAATTAAATCATTACATGTATGGTTAGACAGATATAATCATGAATAATAAAACCATAACAAATCGACCCATTGCCTTCTAAAAGTTGTGAGTATAGACTTTCTCTTAGATTTGTATAAGCAAATACCAGTGACTAGACTACACCAAGATGAAGGATTTAATCTATATGAGCATAAGAATAAGCTAAATGGATGCAAGATGGATGCAAGATTATGCTAAATGGATGAATATTAAGCTATATGAATTCAACCAATCATATTTAAACTAAATATGTAAAAAGCTAAACTAAGATGCAATAATCTCAAAAACACAATATCTTCAATGACTCCAGAGAAAAAACTTCATAATAACAATAAATCTCCATGATGTTTTGAATGAAAGATGAAGGCTGAATTTATAGAGACTCAAAGAGAGACCAACGGTCAAGATCGATTCGCAATGAGCGGCTGACATTATTCAAGAAAAAGCACAATTTAGGATAATTGAAATAATTGAGAGATCAGATTTAGTTAACCTTGAGATAGATTCTAATTATAACTTGATTGAAATGCATTCAGATTATAAGTTTGAGTTTGCATTGGAGATAAAATTTAATTAATTCCATGCACTTATGACAAAAATAGGTGATTCCAAGCATATTCTTTGATTTATTCAAGAAAAAAGTCTTTTCAATGCAACTAAACTTGTTTTTCTCAAAAGCTGTGAGTTCTAATTTTGGAGAAGATAATTAATTCAATTTAATTGTTTTTCTGACTTCAAGTTATCTCAATTTAGAAGAAGGAATAATATCTCAAGTTTAATTTTTCTCAATTCAATTCTTTTATTTTATTTTCAATTTAACTCTTGCTTTTGTGATTAATTCTTGTAATAAATTAATTATTTTTTATGATTAATGGAAAATTTATTAATTAATTAAATATGCTAGGATATTTAATAAATTAAATAAGATAATTGATCAAAATGATTTACTTGGAATGATTTAATTAAATAAATATTTAATTAATATAGAGTGATTCATTTGCCATGTGACATTTAATGATTGAAGAATTAATTGTATGCTCAAGATTGATTTAATTGCCTCTGGTTAGGACCTTGGTGATTTTGTCGAGATTAGGGACCCATGGTTTAGGTGACCATTTTTAGGGTATTACATTTGCCCCTCTTTGAATTAATGTGCGAGCAACGCGTTGATTCAAAGAATAGTTGATGTCTAAGAGATACCAGTTCTGAACTTGATTGATCACAAACCAGATGAAGAGCGATTTATTCAATTTGATTTGAAGTGATGAAACTAAACAACATTGATTAAAGCGATATCGATCTCGAACTTGATTGAACTAGGACCGATGAAGAGAAAAGATACCAAACTTGAACTTGACTGATCAAGAAGCGGATCTTACTGATCTAAAACTTGATTGAACTATACAAAGTGAGCGAAGATAAAATCGATCTTGAACGTGATGGATCAAGAAATGATGAGCGAAGATAAACTGTCCAGCTTGATTTGATGCGATGAAACTAAACACCTGCTTAGATTGAGCATGTGATCAAAGATACTCTTTAAACTTTTGATTGAGTTTAAATGAATACTTAGCTTGATGAAAAGTGATGAAACTGATTAACATTAAGAGGCTAATTTAGATGAAGACAATATTAGCTTGATATGAAGTGATGAAACCGATATGCCCCTAGAGATTTATTTGATTCAGATGATCAAGAAATATCAACTTGATAGGAAGTGATGAAGCTGAGATGCCCCTAGCGATAAAGACTTGTTTGATTTTCTTTAGTTGAAAATATTTTTTCTCGACTTTTGATGAAGATTTGAAAATTTTGTCGTTGTTGAAGATGTGAGACCATAAGGTCATGAGTATGCCCCATTGGGATCGAAATCGAAAGATAGTGAGGGTACATGATTTTAGGCAATTCTTGATGATGATAATGATTTGAGCATGAAAAATGATTGAGAGGAAAATATTAAGATTTAGCGACGATTGATGTGAAATTGAGTGGAAATTGAAGAAAAAAAAATGAGTATTTGATGAAAGCGCTACGTGATCTTAGTTGTACGAAATTGACTAGGAGAATGATCTCGGATTTTGATTTCAATCTTGAAAATGGAATCAAGATGGGAAAATTAACTTAGGGTACAGTTTTCATGTCCATCGAAGCAAGTTGAAAAATTAGAGTTTCGGCTATATAAGGGGTTCAAGTGTCATTTTTAATTCATTTTAACCTCTCCAAGTTTGATATTTGAAAAGCCTTTTGCGAAGAAAAATGGCCATTCTGATCCAGGAGCATCGATTCAAGTGTCAGAGATGACATAATTGACTGCGAAACTACGAGCCAACAATAAGTAATCAATTTTGAATTTTGGTTGAGCTTTTTGCTTTTTGATGTCATTTAAAATCGTTCAATGTCATTTTGTCGTGCGATAAGACACGTTTTGTCATATGACAAACTGTCTCTCTTGTGGTTTGTCATTTTATCCTATATGTTTTGTCATGTGGAGTCATCCCATGTCTCGTACAAATGTTTTCTTCATTGCCCATATTATCGTGCGAGATTAAGCCATTTGTCGTATGAGAATTTTTTATCGTTCAGCCTATATTCCTGACTCGTACGAGTTTTTGCTTAATCTGTGAAAACTTGTATGGGAAACAGTGAGCATTTTTAAGGGTCAAAACATGAATATTTGATTTGGCATTTGGTGTATTTGGATTGGTGTGATGTTTAACCTATTTTGTAGCGTAGTTTGTATGACTTACTGATGCTTTGTTGTTTTATTTTTGCAGGTTTGATTGCCACATATCATGTTTCGGTGTGTCTATCCTCCTACGATGAGGCTAGTCCGCAAGCTATCAGATGTAGATAGAGCGCATATTGATTTGTGTGGCTTTACTCACCTTTTAGAGATGCCTGATATCCGTGTGAATCACGGGATGCTGACTGCACTAGTTGAGCATTTCCATTCTGAGCATAACACCTTTCATCTACCAGTTGGAGAGATGATCATTACACCAAAGGATGTGTACAGGATTTTGTTTGCTGGGGATAAGGTTGACTATGATTCCGCTTAGCGATCTGGTATCTTAGCCTTGAGATGCATATTTCACGATGAGGACATTCTTGAGTGGGCTATCAGTTGGGATGATATGATGGCTAGGTACAGTGAGCAGTTTCCGCTGGCATGTGTATTAGCAAGTTTCATTGGTTGTTTCATTGTGTCGAATAGGGGACAACAGGGCTTTCTATGTGGCTAGGATATGATGCTCGAGAGACTATTGATTGAGCCTGAGAGATTAGGGTGGAAATCTTGCTTATTATCCCACATGTATAGTGAGATGCATGAGATTGCATACAGGGATGGGAAGAGCATGGCATCAGGAGTCTTGGTTCTTCAAAAATGGGCATGGGAGCATATCCCAGTTTGTAGACCGATAGTTGATGATGTTAGAGATCCACACAAGCTGATTTTATATAGATATTTTGAATATGTTACTCAACCCCATTTGGGCAAGACAGAGTATTGGGGACGACAGTTGGATGATCTGGTCATTGTAGTATGGAGACTATATAGGGATCTGGAGTTGTGGGATGACTGGAGAGCTCAGCAGAGAGACATGTTCATGACTTGTCCTCTTATTGGCAAATCGATATCCATTATTGAGCAATTCATTGTATCAGGGGTTATGAGGCAGTATGGCAGGCCTCAGGGGATATCACAGGAGTTCACCGCCTACGCCCGATATGGTGATGAGGATGGGCCTCTAGGTTGTCATATGCGTTGAGCATGCAGGAGCTAGTCAGATTGCAGCAACATCGATGGGACTATCTAGAGGACATTGCAGATGCGGGGGTATCGCCCCAATACAGGGATAGGTTTCAGAGACTTCCCTTCCCTAGATTTATAGATCCTGCAAAGCATGCACCTCTCATAGATGAGGCTGAGGATGTGGCCCCTGCACAGACACAGGTATAGGGATAGGCATAGGGATGGAGAGCAGAGGGTCCTAGGCGGGCAGGTGGTGATCCTAGTGCTAGCAGCAATAGGGTACCAGCTGGGGGGAGATAGAGGCAGAGATGGGATGGTGGATCCCTTGGAGTTGTTGATGTGGGGGCTAGTGGTGCCAGGGAAGTGGAGGGTGGAGGCGAGGAGGAGGGAGTAGCTCCTAGACAGGTGCGACAATGGAGAGATGAGAAGAGTAGAGAGGGAGGCAGAGATCCTTTGAGAGAGCAGGGGGCAGTGGACCCACTACAGTCTATGAGAGCCAGATTAGCGGGTTTTTAGTCACAGTTGACAGTGGCTCAGACATAGTTTGCAGAGCGAGACTGACAGTTGGCGGAGGTCAGAGCTGAGCGCAATCGTCAGCTCCCTGATATGAGGGCAAAGCGAGATGCTCTTCAACAAGAGGTATTGCATCAGACAAGTTGGGCAACTTACTATATTGCAGTATATAACATAGTAGTTCCATTAGCACATCAAGTTGTCCCATATTCTCTATATATGGCTCAATTTGAGGGATCTCGGGCACCTAGGCAGGACGTTGATCAGTAGGCACCACCTCCTCCACTACCTGAATGAGGGAGAGGCAGAGAGCTAGATTTTTTATAGCTTCTAGATTTTGTTATATACCCCATTTTTTGTAGCCCATACGATTCTTGCTTTGATGAGGTAGTGTATACGACAGTTGATATTATTTGCACCCTGAGACTTTTATGATGATATATATATATATATATGAGATCTTGGTTTGATTTCATAGTACTTGTGTTGATTGATTATGAGATGTATTTCTATATGCTTTATTCTATATGTATGCATATTTGTTCAGTATGGATGTATGTAATGGAGATGAATATGGATGTTTATTTTTTGTTTCTTTTTCATATGCAAATAAATGATGAAAATGAGTAACTAGTAATGTAAATTTTTTCATTTTTTTATGCAATAATATGAATGAAAATGAATGCGTATAATGAAATGTATTGATATATATAAGATGCTCATGTATGCAGCTAACATCTCAATACACAAGTACTCGAACAAAGAAATGATGATGAAAAAGAGACCACTTAGCTAAGAAATGATGATGCTTCAAACTCTCATTCGGAAGATAAAGAGATCATTGTTATCATTCTAAAATCACTTAAAATATAGAAAATGCAGAATGAATACAACCTAAACCTAGTCACTGGATTTGGAATACTTAAGTTTCATCACTAAACATTTACAAACATAATAGGCAGAATAGAGTTTCTTTCTTTTTCATGTGCAATATTAATTATCTTGTCCGCAATGACCCTTTTTTTCGTTCATATCCTTGGACAGATTACGCATGCATTTGGATTGCACATTAAATAAATTCCCTCAAAACAGACAAAGAAATGATGTGAACCTCCCTGTAGCATACAAATAAGAGGAGTCGAGGTATGTGTGGTGATTTCACCTTGATGTGAAGGCACTTATCACAGACACCCAGCTGATTAGATGTTTCCAGATCATTGGAATCATTCCTACAAGCAGAAAATAAAGAAAATATTATGCTCCCAATCCTTGCTCCTCTTAGTCAAGATAGACTTCCTTGAGTTACTCAGAGGGAATAATAATCGAAAAGAAATAAAAAAGGCAACACAAAAAAAAAATCATGCATATCTCAAACTGTTTAGTGATTGTTTTCAGTAATGTTGTTTTTCTTGTTTACTTTGTGATAAAACTCTTCAGTAGTTAGGAGACAGGTGACTGACTCAGAGTGGATGACTGGGTACCACTAACAGAAAGACGACTAGGTTGATACTGCTTAGGACATGTAAATTGCTCAGTCAATTACCCTAAGACTAGGACATTGTTCAATTTCAATCCATGAGGGTTCCAAAAGAACCAGGATGTCACAAAAGCAACTAAAAGATATGTACAAGCAAAATCAAAGATGCATGAAAACGGGAATGAAAAGCGAGAAATGCCAACTTTTTGTTGATAGATGGAGAATTTGAGTACAAGAGGCGCATGTTTACCATGTTTTCACCTGCTTGGAAAAGATTCTTCTTTTTTTTCTTCATGACATTTTCTGATTTTTAGGATTTTTTCATGACGTTTTCTGATATTATGTTTTTTTTTCAGGATTTTTAGTTGTACAGGTTGTTGGAGCAGAGAATACTAAGTGAATAATTTCTTCAAGTGGTTGGTGTTGATCGATTCATGGAGCTGTTCTCCTTCTGATGTTGAGAGTTGATAAGCACTAGAGCCAAAGACTACAGTAATGATGTAGGGACCCAGCTAGTTGGGTTCAAACTTCCCTTTGTTGTCTCAAAACTGTTGATTTTTAGGATTTTCTCTCAGAACAAGGTCACCAACCTGAAATTCTCATTGTCGAACCTTCTTGTTATAACCTCTAGACATTGTCTTTTGATATGCTCTCAGATGATCAAGCATCACTTGCCGACGTTCATCCAGCAAATCGAGTTCTTGCAATCTAGATATTTTGTAGTCTTCATCAGTAACAAGACCTGGAAAAGAAACTCTTAAATATGGTATTTCAACCTCAATAGGTAAGACTGCTTCAGATCCATACACCAAAGAAAAAGGTATAGCCCCAGTAGGTGTTCTGATACTTTTTCTATAAGCCCATAGTGTAGGATTGAGTTGTAGATGTCAATCCTTTCTAGATTTGTTTACTATTATGTGTAAGATAGTCAACAGATTTTTATTAGATGCTTTAGCTTGTCCATTACCTTGAGGGTAATATATGGATGACCAATGCTATTTGATTTTGAATTTTTCACAAATCTCATCTAGATCTTTGTTCTTGAACTGCCCTCCATTGTAAGTCACAATTGAAGAAGGTATACCATACTTGCAAATAATATAGTTAAGGATGAATAGAGCTATTTGTTTACCGGTTGTCTTGATGAGCGGAGCTGCTTCTACCCACTTAGTGAAGTACTTAGTGTTAATTATGATAAACTTGTGTCTGTTTGATGATGCAGGATATATTTGGCGAATAAGATCCAATGCCCATTGTTGAAAAGGCCAATGTGTGATAAAGGGTATAAGATCTCTTGTTGGAGCATGTATGAGATTCCCATGTAGCTGACACTTCTCACAAGTTTTAGCAAACTTAATAGCATATTTCTCCATATCAGGCCAGTAGTATCAGCCCTTAGTAGTTTCTAAGCCAAAGTTAGACCGTTTGAATGAGATCCACAAATACCTTCATGAACTTCAGATAATGCACGTTGGGACTCTTCAGTTTCTAGATGCCTAAGCAAAGTACCATCCAAACCTCGCCTAAATAGATTGTTAGCGATGGTTATGTACCTTGAATCATTTTGGATTAGGTTCCTTTTCTCATTACGGGTAATATTAGAAGGGATAATTTGATCACGCAAGTAAGAGTAAATGTGGCTGTAGCGAGATGAGTCATGTCCAATAATACAATAGATCATCTAGGACTCAAGAAAATCATAGGTAGGGTAATGTAACTCTTCCACTAGGAAGTCAAAGAAAAAATTAGATTCCTATAACTTTGGTATAGATGCTAAGGTGGCCATAGCATCTGCTGCTCTGTTTGCCGATCTGGGAATTTGCTAAAATGATACAAAAATAAAATATTTCTTGAGATCATCAACCATTCTCTTATAAGGCATCAGTTTCTCATCCTGAGTCTGATATGTATCATTTATTTGATTGATGATTAGCTGAGAATCTCCATAGATGCGTAATTTCACAACCTTCCAGTCGATAGCTAGCTTGATCCCGTTTATCAAATCTTCATATTTTGCAATGTTGTTTGTGCAAGGGAAGAGAATTTTATAAGCCTTTGGGATTGAATATCTTTGAGGAGTAATAAAAAGTATTCCAGCACCAGAGCCATGTTGAGTGAAAGACCCATCGAAGAACATCTTCCATGATTGTTGAATAAGGTGCATGATGGATTCATCCAAAAATTTATATGCACAAAGGTTGATTGTCTTCAAGTGGAGCACCAACAAGTTGATCCGTGATTACTTGTCCTTTGATGGCTTTGTGTTCTACATATTCAATATCAAACTCTGTAAGAACCATGACTCATTTAGCCAATCTTCCTGTAAGTGTTGCTTTGCTGAGAAGATATTTGAGCGGATCAATCTTAGCCACCAGCTTGATTGAATGTGATAACATGTAGTGTCTCAATTTCTATGATGCAAAGACTAATGACAAACAAGATTTTTCTATTATAGAATAGTTCATCTCATAGGAGACCAAAGTTCTACTGATATAATATATAGCTCATTCCTTTTTATTCTCATCTTGTTGTGCTAGAAGTGCCCCCAGTGATGTATCAGTAGCTGATATGTATAGGATCAATAGTTTACCTTGGATTGGTGGCATCAATATTGGTGGATTAGATAGGTATTCCTTGATTTGCTGAAAGTGTTGCTCACATTCTTGATCCTAGTTGTATGTTACTCCTTTCCTTAATACTTTTGAGAAGGGTTGAGATTTATCTGCTAGCTGAGAAATAAAGCATCTGATTGATTGGAGACGTCCTTGTAAACTTCTCATTTGAGTGATATTATTTGGGGGTGGCATTTCCATTATAGCTCGGACCTTCTCAAGATCAACCTCAATTCCTTTCTTTGAAATGGTGTAGCAAAGTAATTTCCCTGATGTCACTCTGAATGCACACTTTTTAGGATTTAGCTGGAGCTTGAATTTTTCCATTCTATCTAGTATGAGGCCTAGCTCTTGAATATGTTTGGATCTCTTCATTGTCTTTACTAAGGTGTCATCAACATAATCTTTCATATTCTTGTGCATCATATCATGGAATATAGTAGTTACTGCTCTTTGGTAAGTTGCTCCTGCATTCT
This sequence comes from Cryptomeria japonica, assembly GCF_030272615.1. NCBI lineage: Eukaryota > Viridiplantae > Streptophyta > Pinopsida > Cupressales > Cupressaceae > Cryptomeria > Cryptomeria japonica. The sequence continues at coordinate 339,049,181 of NC_081406.1, forward strand.
TTAGTCTAAATGGCATGAGATTCCAACAAAAGGTTCCCCATGCACAGGTGAAGGTTGTCTTTTCTTGGTCCCCAGGAGCTATTTTGATATGATTATAACTGGAGAATCCATCCATTAATGAGTATATATCATACCCAACAGTCATATCCACTATCATATCAATGTTGGGCAATGGAAAATCGTCCTTAGGACATGCTTTATTGAGATCTCTAAAGTCTGTGCAAACCCTAATAGATTTGTCTTCCTTTGATACAGGTACTATGTTTGATATCCATTATGCATAGTTTATAGCTCTGATAAATCCAACTTTTAGCAATTTTTCTAGCTTAGCCTTGACTAGCAGTGCCACATGAGGGTACATCTTATGGAGTTTTTTCTTGACTAGTTTAACTCTTGGTGTAATAGAAAGATGGTGCATGATGAGATCAGGATCTAGGCCTGGCATATCAGAGTGTGTCCATGCAAAGTTGATCTTCTTTTATGAAAAGAGATTGGTGAAATCTTTTAACTCTTCTACTGATAGTGATTGAACTAAGTGGTGTCTCTTGACTCCCAATATTTATTGGCTGAGTTGGTTCAATCAATATTGAAGACCTTTCCTAGAAGTGACTTGGAAATGTATCAAGTATCTCACCTTCAAGTGTCTCAGAGAGGTTTTCACCCTTAGGCATGTCCTTTATTTTCTTTATTTTTTATTCTGACACCGTCACAATGTGGTTTTCGCCATTAGATCTTTTTTTTTTTTTTTTGACTAGGATACTTGATCTTTGTTTCAATCATGTTCTCACTTTGTTCAATGGTGGAAGAGTCCATTGGTTCAACTGCATTAAGGTAGTAGGATAACGTGTAGTCATTGGCAAAGATAGGTATATTCATAGGTTGGTTTTGGAGACTACAGTCAATTAGTTCAAGATGTACCAAGGATAAATTTTGGATAGGCTCAAGGAAGTTCACGGTATTATCGTCATTACTTCAAATTGAAAAAGTTGAGTTCTAGAAGACTACCTTGCGTAAATGTCTTGAGACCAGGAAGAGTTACAACATGATCATTAAAGTGCATGTTAATATTTAGCTAACCTAACCCAACAGACCTATTCCTAGCACCGTTCTCAACGTTGGACTAGACTACATATCGTGGTTCGATAGTAACAAGATCAGTAGATAGATGCTCGTCATTCACATTAGACGAGTCATAGTTTGATAGTGAATAGGTATTGTCATAAATAAGACTGTTGTCGAAGTCATCAGAGTCATAGGATGAATTTTTTGACTCTTCTTCAAGTGATTGAGTAAAAGTATGTATAGTGTTAGTACCCACATCTTTGATGTTGCAAGTTCCTTCATGATCTGGTTCATTTATCACTTATATCTGACACACCTGTTGACATAACCTTGATGGTTCTTTGAATCTCTGTCATCTATTCCATTTAGCTTCCTCTGGACTAATGACTGGTTCTACTTCTGTAGCTTCCAATTCTTCTTGTGTGGTTCCATACCTAATGTTTTCTGTTGTATTAGAGGGAGATATAGTAGGTGAAGAATTTTCTTGTGTTCTTCCTTTTTTTAGCTTTCTTTCATAGTCTTCTTGTCTTTTTAGACTTAAGTGTATCATCTCTTGTGCATCATATGTGATATCATTAGATTCTTCTGGAGTTTCTATAATAGATGTATCTGACAGATGATTTGGACCCCATTCATACTCGCTCGAGTCAGTCTCTGAATCTTCTAATTGTTGCCTACTAGTATATGTGACTAGAATTTTCAGTGGTGCAAACAATTCTCTGATTCTTTCTACTTCTTCTCTCATATCCTCTAGGACTTCTACTTCTTGTAGTGTTGTAGCTGATACCATTAGAACTTGAGTACCGATTGTTTCCTCTCTCTTGACTACTAGTTCTTCTTGTTATTTTTCACACTCTTCCTAAGTTTGTTGAGTATTTACTTCCTGTGATGTTGAAGGCAACATCTTTTTCCTCCACTTAGAATGATGATGAGAAGCATGTTTCTGGTTTGATGTTTTTCTTGGATTGTATCCCAATCCATCTTTATCATTTTTAGACTTAGTGTGTAGCTGAATGGGTTCAATAATACCTTCTTGATGTTTTCCTAGAGGATTGGTACCTGAATATCCCATGCGTTGAATAATTTTGTAGCCTGGAACATATTGTGTTGAGAAAATCTCACAATGTCGTACTTCTTTGTTTTCACTATCTTCCTTGAAAAGCCATTTAAGAACATCATCTTCTTCTATTTCATCTGCAAGGGAAGTAGAGGACTGTACAAAAAGACCATCATATATGACATTTGGAGTTGAATTTTGTGTCTTCATAACCTCTAATGCTTTGCCCAACTATCTTGGTGATGGAGGGAGAGAGATTAGTGAAAGTACTGGTTCTATCTTGTATCCATCCATGCTAGTATTTGTAATTTTCAATTTCTTTTGTAAGACTTTCATCAAAGTTTTTGAACCTTTAGTTGTAGAGGCTTCTATATTATGAGGAACAAAGGTATCAACACTCTTTATTAATGCATTACAAGGGCAATTGGTATCACCAGGAATACTGACTTCAACTCCATTATAAGGAAATTTCAAGCATTGATGATATGTTGATGGTACTGCCTTCATTTCATGAATCCATGGCCTACCCAGTAAGATATTGTATGACAAAGGAAGATCAAGCACCTAAAAAATAAAATCTCTTTCTACATGTCTCACCCTGATCGGTAATAGTACCAAACCTTTAGAGGTTATTTCTTCTTCATCATAGGCTTTGATTGTTATTTTCTTGGCCGGATCAATGACATTTTCAGAAAAGCCCAACTGTATCAGTAGATTGTAGGTACAAATATTCAACCCTGTGCCTCCATCTATCAAAACATGTTTAACTGGGTGTTTATGGATCATAACTTCAATATGAAATGGATGGTTATGTGGGTGATTCAGTGATTTGTCATCTTCTTCAGAGAAAGTGAGATAATGAGGTGAAGTCAAGTGACCCACCATAGATTGAAACCGATCAACATCTAAATCTTTTGGGACATTAGTAGTGAGCAAAGCTTTGTACCAGATCTAGATTTATGAGCAAAAGAGATTTTAAGCAGTTCAAAGATGGAGATTTGAGCGTTCGTTCTTTTCAACTATTAGACAATGCTATAACTAGGAGAAGATGATGAAGCCATTTGTTTAGATTTAGCCATGATTGTATTTGTTTGTCTATTCAAGGAAGTTGGTAGGTTTGATGTTGCTTGAGCAGGAGTTGAGGAACTAGCTCCTTGGAGAGTAACCTTCATTTAAGCGTGGGTCACAACATTTACATTTTGTGCTTCATCTTGCTTATCTTTGATTATGATCACACTGCAATATTTAGATTGGGAAGTTTCAATCATGTTGATCATATTGTCATTGTTAGTGTAAGTGTAATTGACTTTGGCACCTCCTTTTGATTTTGAGGAATCACCTTGTTCGTAAACAAGTAAAGGATCTTTTAAAGCTTTGTGATCAACATTAGTCATGTGATTTCCAACAACAATATTACCAACATCGATGAGGTCTTGAATCTCGTGTTTGAGCTTCATGCAGTTGTTTGTGTTATGACCTTTATTTTGATGGTATTCACAGTATTTGTTTTCTCTCCACCATTTTGGTTTGACTTCTGGATCATATGGCCTAGAGTTATCTGGTAATGTTATCAAATTATTTGCTAATAAAGTCTTAAAAATGGATTTATATGATTCTTCCAGAGGAGTGAAGTCACGTTTAGGTTTTGAAAGCCAAGTTTTCTCTTTGAATCACTCTTTTACTTTCTTCGGTGGATTTTCTACTACGGTTTTAGCTACTTTGAGTGCTTGTGTACCACTAGCCAGATTAAATATCATGGATTTTGAGTTTGATTTAATAGTGTCTACCACTCTGTCATTAACAACATTTCTATTGTTGTCTTTGTCATATTTATAATATTTGTTCTTTTCTTTGGAACTAGAACCTTGTTGTGTTTCTTTCCAAAATGAGATATCTTCTTTCTTTATAAGTACATCTTCCATTCAGAGGGCACTATCTGCCATTTTGTTGAATGAAGGGTACACTTGCATTTGGATACTGTATTTGAATTCAGGGATCAATTTATTGACAAAGATATCCATCTTCTCAGAATCTAGAATAGGTCATGAATATCTGGAGAACATTTTTCTCCAATGTTGAAGGAAAGTGAGAAAGGGCTCTCTTGTTTTTTGTTTGGTATTGCAAAGCTCAATCATAGTGACTGGGTGATGAATTTTGTAGGAGTATTGTTTTAGAAATAATTGGATTAGTTCTTCAAAACTTTTGATCCCCATAGGTAGGCTTGAGAACCATTCCATAGTTTTCCCTCCTAAACTCCTTAGGAAAAGGTACATGAGATATGTTTGTTTGTGCATGAACTCCATACATAAAGCACACAATTCTCTTACATGGTCTTGAGGATCTGAGTTGCCATCATATTTTTCAAATTTAGGAATCTCCACTCACGAAGTAAATAGAGGCATGTAAAGGTCTTTGTCAAATGGAAATGGGCATATTGTGTCTAGAGAATATTGTTTTGAGGATTTATCCTTGTTTTTCAGTTTTTTGATCTCAGTCTGTAACACTTGTAATTGTTTGTTTACCATTGCTAAGGGTATTTCTTCCTCTTTAGTGATAAGGGTCTCAACGTTATAACCAATAGGAAGTTTAGCGCCTTGTTTTGCTAGTTCTAGAAAATAGTCTTCTTTTTCTCTAGCCATGATAGCCTTCATCATTTTTTGGAAATTTTTATCCTTTTGGTATTTTTTTATATTAGTTTTTGTAGGTTCAGAGGCTTCAGATTCGCTTGATGAGGAATCACTGTTAGTAGCATGGATATTGAGATTATCTTTAGCATCATGTTTAGCAGCTCATCTTTCTTGTCTTGTTCCAGATATGGTGGGGGACAAGGGTTGTTCAAAAATTGGCATACTTGATGATGGAGGTTTATTACTGAAAGGATCCTCTACATAAAATAGATTATTTTGATATGAAAAGGAGGGATCTTTGCCTCTATCAGCTTTCTTATGAGCACTTTTGGTTTGAGTAGATTTTTTTTTTTGACTGATGTGACCTAGAGTTGTATATGATGCAGAAGTCAAGATCAAATTGAAGCTAGTTGTTTGTTTAACATATTGATTGGGGGAAGCAACTAAGATGTAGTTTGGTTTCAGGAATGATCTATCCTGTATAAGACGTGATCTAGGTTACCTGGTTTGATTTGATAGAAGTGAATAAGACTCGTTATGGTTTCAGGAATGATTTATCCTATATAAGACATTATCTAAGTGACTTAAGTTTGATAAGTAGTTGATTTGTACTACCTAAAAGATGATCGACAAAATCGTGCAACACAACTGCAGAGGTAGACTATTTAGATTGTATATGCTCAATATGATGATAACCACTTTGATGCTCACTATAGACTATTTTGGGCAAGTTTGACTATTCTGGACTGACAAAATTAGGAATTCGGACGACAAGATTTACAGAACCAGACGACAGTTTGATAGCTTAAGGATGATGCAAGCAGTATTTTGTATGAGTTTCTTCCTAGGCTCATACGACAGGTGGGTAGACCTCAGACGATAAATTGATGAATATGATAATTTGTCATACGACACAGAAAAGAGGCTCAGACGAGACTTTCCTAAGCAGGACGACAATTTCTCAGGACTCGTACGACAACTAATAAGGGGTCAGACGACAAACTGTCAGGATTGACAAAATCTCATACAAAAATATTTATGTAATGGGATGATATTTCAGAAGACTCATGCGACAGTTTACTAGACAGAGATGAGATTTTGACAGATAGAGTTTTCAATGACCGACATCGACCATTTTTGAGATGGACTGAGTTTTTGGACGACTGAGGTAGACTAGTTTCTGACACGGACAGGGTTTTGATCACTGAGTTGTTTTTTTGTTTTTCTCTAGTTGTTGGGTATTTCAATTTCAGTTTAAGGGATGAAAACATAGTAAATACGCAATATGTATAATGACTTCAATCACAACACGCTAACCCTATGGAAGTTGGTGAGAGAAGAAAATCTTTACTTATAGACTTAGGTACACACCCAATAGCTAATCAGAATATGGCCACTGAGTCTCACGCAATGGATTCTCAACACCGTATTAGCCATCTCCAAATGCTAATGGGGGCACAAAATGACAAGTATCTTGGGAGAGTTACCATCTCTCTTGCACAAAGATTATCCTCCCTTTCAGAGGTGAACTGGGTAGCCTCTATCTTATAGTTCTTAGTTAGGAATTTCCTTTGAAATTACCCCTTGAAGTCACACAAGCATGATTGAGGCCTATAGCCCAACAAGGTACTGAAACAAGTTGTAGTCACATAAATGTGATTGAGACTATGAGGCCCTACAAAATGCTTGATATGAGAGATCTCAAAGAGAAAACTCAAATAATCCCATCCTTTGAGACTTTAATCACTAAAGGCCTATTTATTATAGTGATTTGGAATGCCCAGGTTTGGTTGTACTCACTTGGGTCATTCTCATAGGGTGATTACTTTTTCCCACTGTGACAGGCCCGCTAAAGGTACACAAATGTCAAACCTAGAAAAAACCTCAAGGGTCTGGATTTCTGATTGTCTGTGCAGATAAGAGCGTACTCTCCTACCTCTTAGAATTTTCTTAAAACATGAAAGACAGATTTCTTCATTAACCAGATAGCAATTTAGGTGCCTACAAAAAATGAATTTAAAGAATACACAATTTTTACTTGAATCTCCTCAGACAACCTGCAAAGACAACGAATCAATAGTCATATTGTCTTTATGTGACAAGAATATTCTTCGACAAGCGTTCTAGAAAAACTGATTAAGTTTTGAAAAAATCCTCAGACAAATAGACAACAAGCCAGGGTCAGTGTTAGTATGATCAAAAATCAAATAAAGAACCTGAAGAATGCAATCTTTTTTTAACACAAAAATACAGAGTACCGTACGACAATTCTCATGGATCCGTACAACAATTCTCACCGAGTCGTACGATACCTGCCATTTGTCATTTGGGCCTCTGGTAAAACTCGTACGAAACTTTGCAGCAACTATACGGATCCAAAAAAACTAAATCTAAAAAAATAAGAAAAAGTTAGTCTTGGAGGCCGAAAGTTGTAGTCTTCTGCCCCACTGTGGGCGCCAGAAATGTGTGTGTGAAAAATGGAATAAGTCTGCAAGTTGTAAGACACAACACATCAATTAAGTCATTACATGTATGATTAGACAAATATAAGCATGAATAATAAAACTATAACAAATCGATCCATTGCCTTCTAAAATATGTGAGTACTTGCTCTCAGATTTGTATAAGCAAATACCAGTGACTAGACTACACCAAGACGAAGGATTTAATCTATATGAGAATAAGAATAATTTAAATGGATGCAAGATGGATGCAAGATTATGATAAAGGGATGAATATTAAGCTATATGAATTCAAGCAATCATAATTAAACTAAATACAGAAAAAGCTAAACTAAGATGCAATAATCTCAAAAACACAATATCTTCAATGACTCCAGAGCAAAAAATTCATAATAACAATAAATCTTCGGGGTGTTTTGAATGAGAGATGGAAGCTAAATTTATAGAGACTCAAAGAGAGACCAACGGTCAAGATCGATTAGCAATGAGCGGTTGACATTATTCAAGAAAAAGCATAATTTAGGATAATTGAAATAACTGAGAGATCAGATTCAGTTAACCTTGAGATAGATTCCAATTATAACCTGATTCAAATGCATTCAGATTATAAGTTTGAGTTTTCATTGGAGATAAAATTTAATTAATTCCATGCAGTTGTGACAAAAATAGGTGATTCCATGCATATTCTTTGATTTATTCAAGAAAAAAGTCTTTTCAATGCAACTGAACTTATTTTCTCAAAAGCTGTGAGTTCTAATTTTGGACAAGATAATTAATTCAATTTAATTATTTTTTTGACTCCGAGTTATCTCAATTTAGAAGAAGGAATAATATCTCAAGTTTAATTTTTCTCAATTCAATTCTTTTATTTTATTTTCAATTTAACTCTTGCTTTTGTGATTAATTCATCTTTTGTAATAAATTAATTCCCTTTTTATAATTAATGGTAAATTTATTAATTAATTAAATATGCTAGGATATTTAAGTAATTAAATAGGATAATTGATCAAAATGATGTACTTGGAATGATTTAATTAAATAAATATTTAATTAATATAGAGTAATTCATTTGTCATGTGACATTTAATGATTGAAGAATTAAATGTGTGCTCAAAGATTGATTTAATTGCCTTTAGTTAGGACCTTGGTGATGTTGTCAAAATTAGGGGCCCATGGTTTAGGTGACCATTCTTAGTGTATTACATGTATCTACTGGTATCCCAACATTTTCCTGTACATTAGTATATACCGGGGGCTTAATATCTACTATCTTAATGTTTTTCAAAACTGAGGGTGAAGTACCCATAATACCTTTACCTTTCCCTTCAATCGGGATGTCTACAGTGTCCGTCTTAGATTCCGGTGAAGTATGAAAACCATGATTCTCTTTAAACAACTTAACCCATGCCTTGTGGGTTTCTTTGATTATCTCATTTGCCCTACCTAACATAAGACTGATTATTCTATGCTTGTTGTTAAATATTTTCCTATCTACGACCTCAAGTTTCTTGTCCATCTCCACTGGTGCAATAGAAACACAAACATATAATAACTCTTGAATCTTTATATGTCTGTCCTCTTGTATTGCTAATAACCTCCTAGCATCTAAAATATCATACAACTGTGTCGCTATTTGGTCTTCAATTTCTAACAAGGCTTTCTTATATATATCCAAATACAACAAAATTGATTCCTCTACTTTTCTTTGCTCATCTTTATCCAAATGTTCATAATAAAATTGTACATTCTTTAACATACCATCTTTAGTAATTTCAACAACTAACTCTGCACAAGTATTTAGTGGAATAGTAGTTACATTACCATATTCAAGTGCAATATTAATGTCATCCTTCTTCTTTCTCCTTCCAGTACTGGATGGGGCTAAAGGTGTCTCTTTAGGTGCTCTTCTCTGTGTCGATACCCTGATAGTGACTTTCTTAATCGGTTTCTTCTTAGCTTCTACTTGAGTCTCTTCAGTTTTCTTCCTTGGTACCTTTTGAAAGCCAAGAGTGTGTCATCGTCAGATCCAGAATCAGCTGCAATAGGCTCAATGAATATTTTTGGCTCTTTATTTTTCCTGTCTTTCTCCAGGACAACATCAATCAATGCTTTGATGTCCAATGAAAACTTTTCAACAAATTTAATTGCCTTTCCTTCTTGCTTCTCCCTCTTCTTCCAGTTGAACTTAGTTTCAACCTCATGCTTCTTTTGCTTATCAAAGCCAAAGGTTTTTATAGTTTTATCTATAGGTGCCTCAATTAGCATTTGTGCATAAGCATCAAGAATTTGTGCCTCAACTTCATAACCCATTTCCTCAATCCAAATCTTCTGGGGCCTTACAACTTCCATCAGAGTTTCATCTTTCTTGACTATGAAGTATATCTCAATTGAGTACTTTTCAATAATGTGTTGTGGAATCCTCATCCTATAATTCATAGCCTTTTGAAATGCTTTAAAGTAACCAAACACTTTGTCATCTCTCTTACTACCCAATGTAGCAATTGATTGTTTAAGTTGCCTCCCTACCAGGATGTCGAATGCCCATTTTCTCTTCCCAAAACTGGGAGTCTCATTGATGAAAAATAGCATTAAACAGACAATTAAGTTACCATACTGGAATGTTCCTTTATTTTCTCCTTTTATCTTTCCTAGATTAATCAACAGTTCATCCAACATCCAACCACATAGATCCAATTTCTCATTCTCCCTCATCATTTTATGAGCTACATAAATGTAGGAGCTAGAAACAAAATTCAAATGGTTTGACTGAGTTACCTTGTAACCGATGACCATGATTTTGAACTTGATATATGTATCGGTGATAGTACTAACCCTTAGTGATTGCTTGTTTGATGTTGTGCCGGTAATCTTGTTGACCTGATCATTTGAAACTTTCTTCTCCGGATATTGTCCAACCTATTGTAAACCAAATATTGCCCTGATGGACTCCTTCATAATCTTATATGGTCTATCCAACCAGATAAACTCTTCATGTACTCTGCTCAAAACATACCTAACAATCTCATCTTCAAATCCTGGAATATCCAGAATGTCAGTAAACCCTAAATCCATAATATGTTGGTATTTAGGCTTAATCTTTCCAGAATCTCCCATTAACTCATTCATGTAAATTCTCTTAATATTAGTCATTCCTAAATCCTCAATAGTATAGTGAATGTTATGTCTTACATCTTCAACATACATGACTCCTTTCAGGACATGGGAAAAAGCGCCAACCAAATTGTCCAAGGTAGCAACATGCGGATATCGCTTGAAAATTAGGTGGGGATGATCCTTGACCTCAGCAACAGTTGGATTTGCAACAAATATAGGTACAAATGATTATCTCACTTTCATGATTGAAGTTAAATACCTGTGAATAGCTACTAGTGAAAAACTCCAAAGAATTCCTCCAATCGCGGGTGAAATAATTCAATATATCAATTGATCTGAATCACCTTAGACTTCCTCTGAATCGCTCTGAATGCAAAGTGATTATAAATGAAGTGAATTCAACCTTTTATGCTTCAAGAAACCCTAATCCTTCATTATTAATGATTTCCGTTGGAAGATACCAGATCTCTATCAATCATCTCCATGTCGGATAAGCATCTCCAATGTCTATAACCTCTTCTCGAGGCATATGCAGTATCTTCATGAATTTTCCTACCCCTAAGGCATCTACCTTAGTTACCGGTTGAGCTTCCAGCCGGTGCAAGAGAAATTTCCTTTGTCAATTGAGTAACCAGTGCATTTCCATCTCCTCGCTGTTCTTCTGACTTCCTGACCCATCTTTGGGTATGATCTTGCTGGATTTTATTAACCTTCTCTTTTCCTTTCTCATTTAATCCATTATTACCAACCGGTAGATTTCTATTTCTACAAAACTTAGCAATATGTCCAACCTCATTACATGCATAACATGTAACATTGTTCCTTTGAATGCTTTTCTAAAACCGATGTAATTGCTTGACCTGCACTGATTAGCCATATGTCCAAATTTTCCACATGCATAATATTTAACAATCATTCTACAATCTTCTATCTTATGACCATACTTATTACATTTAGAACATTGACCGAGAGTAGAATCAAGGTTCTGATTTGCTCTATTTCTACATTAGCTATCCATGTGACCAAATTTATTACAAACAAAGCATCTACTATTAAATTTATAAGCATTAAATAGCCTAACCAGTGTCTTATGTTTTTTATCTTCATTTGCAGTTTCGGAACTCTATCCTTATTCAAATCCAAGTCCACTGGAATCTCCATTCTTCGTTTGTCTCTCCAATAACTCATCTAGTTGTGTAAAACTAATCTTGACTTTTTCTTTATACTCACTTGCAATAGTCAGATCATCTCTCAGAATTATCATTTGTCTCTCAATCTCTTGTTCATTACTTTGGGATTTTACTAAATCAATTCTCAGCATATCATTTTCATGAACCAACCTTGCACATTCTTCAAATTTGTTTTTCAAAGATACAACAAGATTTTCTTCCTTTCTCTTTCGGTCCTCAATCTCTTTAGACATCCTCATAGTTATAACTTGCATTTCATTTTTCATAACCATGTTCACCTGACTCAGCTTCAAAGCTCTCTCATTAAGTGCATATTTCTCATGAGTATCCTTATTCTACAAAAGTTCCTTGCTCCTAGCCTAAACAGATGACAACCTCTCCTGTAGGACAAGAATGAATTCTTGAGCATAATTCAATTCATCTTGTAGCTTCAAGTTCTTTATCCTTTCAACATCATAATCTTCAAGTGCCACCTCAAGTTGCTTCTCCAAACTCATATCCATGGATTTTGGATTCAGGATCTTCCTCAAGCTATTAAAATTCCTCTGAGGAACAAGGCTCTTATACCAATTGTTGAAATCCAATAACACTTAGAGGGGGAGGGGGGTGAATCAGTGTTCTACTAGAATGATCAATTTTAACCTTATTAAATTATGCATACACCAACTGGTATACTAGTACATATAGAATTGAAAGAAGTAAAGCAACCAATAATCCAATCACATAAATGAATACCATATCACATAGAATTATACGTGGAAAAACTCAAAGAGGAAAAAAAACGGTAGGTTTTATGACCCACAATATCAATCCACTTTCCATATGAAGAGATATTACAAAATAGAGGGGCATGCACTTGTAGGAAGGCTTATAGCCTAGAACACATTGCTCAGTCACAAAAGGAGCCTCACTGACTACATGCAAATACAGACTACAATCTGGAGAAATGATTGAACTATAAAGATAGCAGCTTCTATGCCTGAATAAATGTCGATTAAGCTCTGTCTGTTCCAGTTTGAAACCCTAAACCCTTACTGGAACAACCCTTAAATAAATATCCTCACATACATGATCTCTCTCATATGTTTCACATATCCTTTACATTATCATATTCTCCTATCCATCCATATTACAAAATGATCTAACCAACTGACCTATATACCCCTTTACAATTCATTAAGCCTTATGTCGGCTTACAAAGATAATTACAATATGAACATACATGTCGGCTAGATAACATAAATACATAAATATAAAAATCGATTGCCGATGCCAGATCAAAAATATATCGGCCTCCAATACTGATAGCCTGATTCTAAACCATGTCAAGCTGCATTGTTGGTAACCTGAGAATTCCTTCCAACATGCCAGTGTCAGTGCCAGTGAAGTGTTTGTGAAGTGCTTGTCAGTACACAACTAACCAAAATTATGAAGCCGAAATAAGTTGCCATCAATGAAAACATATTGAAACCAACCAATTGAGTGTCAATAGTGAACAAGTTGTTATAGGTGTGTGCGTGCATTTATTTAAAATATGTACAATTTTTAAAGTTTCTTATTTATTTTATTGTTCAAATAATTTATGTTAATTTTGTTTGAAATATATGTGGCCTATGTAGGTGATATTTTTGCAGTGGTTGTTGATCTTGACAATACTGAAGGTGTTGATTATTATCTATTGAGATGCACAACACCAAAATGCAAGTTATTAGAATCAATCACTGATGGTGATGGACAACAATATCCCATCGGTTCAGTTGTTGTTGAAGGCACTTACTATCAACAAATAAAGATAGATAAAAATGGTGTAACATTTATTGATTATATGTTAGGCCAAAAAGTTCTACACTACAGTCACTTAGTAATAGCGACAAGATTGCACTTGGGGACATTGCCAGAAAGAGGACGTGGCAACCAAAAGTGGAGGTTGTCTATTGAAGATCATGAAAAAATCTTAAAGATTATAAAAGATAGGGAGGATCTAGTTTTTATGTACAAGGAGCTTTAAGTTAACTTGACATTTTTGAACTTTTTATATTAGATAGGTCATACTTCGATGAACTCATATTTTCTAGGACAAGATCATATATATATATATATATATATATATATATGTTTGTTTGGGTAGTGTGGATGGTTATATATTATATATATTTCACATGGACATTTAATTTTGTGGATGCATGTTGAATTTATATGTATGTATGGACATTGAATTTGTATGTATATATGGATTTGAATCTTTATGTCTATGTATGTGTATAGATTTATTTATATTTACATGTACAGATTCATTTATATGTGGTCTTAAGGGGTCTTAAGGGGTCTTAAGGGGATTTATGCAATGGGGTCGTAGTGCATGTACATAGTTACACCTAGATCACAGTGCATGTGTGAATCACCTATAAATTATCTTTATGTATGTATACATGTATGGATTCATTTTTATTTACATGCATGCATGGATTTGAATTTTTATGTGTATGTATGTGTATTGATTCAAATTTATATTTACATATATGGATTCATTTATATGTGGTCTTAAGGGGTCTTAAGGGGATTTATGCATGTGTGAATCGCATATAAATCATCTTTATGTATGTATGGATTTGAATTTTTATGTGTATCTATGTGTATTGATTCCAATTTATGTATGAATTTTAATTTTTAAGTGTATTTATGTGCATGGATTAATTTATATTTGAATTTTTATGTGTATTGATTCCAATTTATGTATGAATTTTAATTTTTAAGTGTATTTATGTGTATGGATTAATTTATATTTACACATGTATGGATTCATTTAATTATGTTGTATTAAGGGGTCCTAGGGTGTTTTAAGGGGTCTTAAGGGGATTTTTGCAACATGGTCATAGTGCATGTTCATAGTTACACCTAGATTGAATAGTGCATGCGTCAATCACCTATTTAAATCATCTTTACATGTATCTATTCATTTATATAAATACATCTATGGATTCATTTATATATGTTGTCTTAAGGGGTCTTAAGGGGATATTTGCATCTATGGATTTATTTTTATTTAAACATCTATGGATTAATTTATTTTTATGATCGTGTATCTATTTCAATGTAATTTTAATGTATTTAATTATGTACCTTAATTATATTCATCATGCCTTTAATTCATGTAAAATTAATGTATTTAATTACACTGTAAGTATTTAATTAATTTGCAAAATTAATACATATTTAATTACACCTTACTTTTGTAATATATATATATATATATATATATATATATATATATATATATATATATATATACTTTAAAAAATGTAAGATATATATAAACACAAAATAGTATGTATATATGGTGAAAAGTGAATAATGAACTATTGTTAAACCATACAGATTCAACCACAAACAATCTAGATCCTACAATGAAACATTCACCAATTCCAATAGAGATACCTAAGATCATGTAAATCAACAAAATAAAGAAATATTACCATTCACATGTCTACTAGGGTTTCAATCTCCATTGTCTTCCTATCTCCATTGATCTTGCTTTATATATTTGCACTCAGATTTTATGTGTGCACAAGAGCTCAACAAAGAATGGAAATGTGGTTGATAGCTTGGTCACAAAAAGGCTTGATTGCATAAGATTGATTAGACACCTTGATTAGCCGATTATATGATTAGAATGCTCATTAGGTTTGATAATGAAGGATAGTATCATCTTATAAAGAGAACACTTTGGGAAATGAAGGGATAAGATTAAGAGGTGTAAAGATAAATGGTCGACTAGGATTAAAGGGTAGGTAGAGGAAATAATAAAATGATAAAATGGGTAGGTAGTGTAGGAATTAAGAAATGAATGACATGTGTCATGGGTAGAAAAGGCTAATGAATTAATTAATTAATTAAATATTTATTTAATTAATAGAGGAAATGAGATCAATTAAATAAATAGAAGTATTTATTTAATTTAAGAAAATGACAATTTAAATAAATAAAAGTATTTATTTAAATGAGGAAAGGCTTAGAAGAGGATAAATGAATTAATTAAATAAATTTTAAAAAAAATTAATTAATAGAAGACTTAGGATAAAATAATTTAATAAATACAAATATTTATTTAATTGGACAGGAGAATTTTAGGTGTCTACATTTTGCCACTCTTTGAGACAATGCAGCTTGTCACGTTGGCTCAAAGAAGACAAGATAAAATGATACAAAGTTGCCCTATGACGGGAATGATATGCCGCCTCGAGAGATTGGATGAAAATATTTGAAAAGATCGCATACAATCTCTTGATAATAAAGAAAGGCTAGAAAGGACTGACTAGATAGGATGACAAGGTCATGCAGGAAAAAGACTGACTCAAGAGGAATCAACAAAATCATGTATATGTCTTAAAAGGCCAAAATTGATAGTTTTGTGATGAACATATGCTATCAATTGGATAATCTGTTGAGAGGATTCACTCAAACAGGTTCCCTAGGGAAGAAAAACTAAAAACAAGGCTAGAATTGACAATTCTGTGATAAACATATGTTGCCAATTGGATAAACTGCTGAGAGGATTCACTCAACAAGTTCCCTAAAACAAGTAGGTTTGCTAACTTGAGTGTAGGATAAGTCATCAAATTGATAAAATTTGGCGAGTGCTCTAGAAAGATAGGATATAGTGCAATGTGATAAACATATACACTAGGATGTTGTGCCATGTGATAAACGTAAGCACTAGGATAGAGCCTGATGAGCGACACCATGTGATGGACATAAGTATCCTATAAGATAAGCAACACTATGTGATGAACATGAGTACCACTAGGATTAACATGATTGATCTGATTTGATGTAGGAGTACTTACCCCAGATTGAGTCTAGAGATATATTCCCTGTGACATAGCGGCTACAAACAGATTTGACTGCTGAGGACCACACCACGATCAAGGTGATCAGATTAGATACATTATGTATATGCTTGAGATTTGGGTGTAAACAAGGCTATTAAATTCTTTGGTGAAAAGATGGTCCCGCAAGGTCTGCAAGAGGGGACAAATGAGATTATCTAGGGGCTGGTCCTTTGGGAGCTCAGATTCATAGCTCTCTTGGATCCCATTTTGCATCAATTTTGTATGATGATGTAGACACCTTTGGCTGATTTTGTAGCCATATATCATGACACTTATGATTTTGATATATATATATATGTGTGTGTGTGTGTGTGTGTGTGTGTGTGTGTGTGATGACTCATTCCTTGCGATGGCTATATGTATGTGTTCCTATGTGATGTTCTATATGCTTTATGATGATTTTATGATGCTTATGATATGGATGAAAATATGTACATGATGAAATGCAATATGTTTTTATTCTTTTATGTTTTTATATGCGGATGCAGATACTAACCAATAATATATGCAAGATGTAATGTAATTGTGAGATATATATATATATATATATATTATGTAGGTATGTATGTATGTATGTATGTATGTATGCTAACATGTGATGATGCATGCAAGTGCAAACTACATGAAATGCAAATATTTTTGGTGTGTCATTATACTCAGTCGTGTGATAGCGGACTACATGGACTCAAGGAAGGATGATGGAGGTCAATCAAGAAAGGGGGATGGAAGATAGAAGATATGTAAGTGAAAGATATTCTTGCGCTTTATCATCATTGAGCTTTATTATGGCAAATAGGTTAGGATGATCAGGGTATAGGGAAGACCGAGAAATTCATTGCACTCATTTGCATGGAGATCAGACAGTCGCAAACAAGGAATGCCCCAATTCACACTAGTCTCACAAAGTCCTCATATCCTTGGACAAGTCATAGAATTACTAAGAGACAATCCACAAACAATAAAATAATAGGTGAACATATCCCATCCTTGCCTTTCTAGTCAAATACATCCTGGAGATATAATCTCTAGTCAGAGACATCCCAAAAAGCTAAAAGACATGTCACCAAAAGATAAAATCAAAAGAAAACCAATACTTAACACCAACACATAATGAAGGCCTCACGTTATTTGTGTTTCTTGCCACATATGTTAACATGTTTGATTTTCTCACCATGTTAGCATCCTGATAAAGGACGAATCATATTGAAAACCATGTCGTTGCCAAAGTCTACTGAAAGATTTGATTTTGTTGAAAACCCACTGCCGCTTGTGTCTCGTCTGAAACTGACTGAATCCATGAAACTGATACTTTATTGTGAAGAAGAACAAAACTTTATTGCGGATTGGCGATGCAAATGACCATTTATTACAGAGTGTGCATGAAAAGGAGGAGGAATGAAAATATGATGCTCCTCAAAACATGCGATGCTCAGGGTACCACTTCCATCACTATATTTAGGATTTTTCTCCAGTTATAGATTGGACCCGATTTATTATGGATGGAAAAGGTGAAAAGAGAGGTTTATTATGAATGGCTGACCAATCTTAGGTAGATCAATAACAAGCCATGATGGGAATGGGTAAGTTTATTATAGATGGATAGGTTGTGAGTGTTCTCAAGGTGAAAGGATGAGATTGAATCCTGAAGGAGGGAGGAGAAATATCTCTACACATGACACTGATAACTTGGTTTTCACCATGGTACTTGCCCAGTGCACCATCGAAGTGGTTTTTACCATTGGATGAATTTATTTCTCTTTATTTTTATTACTTTTTTCAAAAAAAAATTGTGTCACAAGGCACCTGTTTGCCAGGTTTTCACCAAGTAACGATTTTTTATTTTTAAGATTTTTTTGTATTTTTTTAAAATTATTTTTTATTATTTTTGAATTAGGATATTCTGAAAAGCTATGTGTAAAACCTGTGAAAGTGTATGTTGTTGATAGGATCTTCCAAAGGTTCTCCATTTGGTGTCAAAAGTTGATATTCATCCGATCCGTAGACTAATGCGATGACATAAGGACCAAGCTAGTTGAGCTCAAATTTTCCTTTCTTTTCTTTGTCTTGCTGATTTTTAGGATTTTCTCTGAGAATTAAGTCACACACCTCAAATGTGTGAGGATTTACCTTATGATTGTAGCTACATTGTTCCTTGATTGAATGATGTGTAGATCGAGTGAGTGTCATCCTTGATAAATGAACTAAGATAGAATTATTAATGTGTGGACTACATAGGCCCATATGCATGTCACCTAAAGAAGTTTAAGCATCCCTGATAACAAAGTCCCTCGAGGAAGTTCCATTAAAGGTCCATGATGTATCGTCAGAAGGGAAAAGATGTGTGGATTAAGTGGATGAGTGATGAAGGCTTATGATTGCAAAGAGGAGTGAAAGTATCATGACATGATGGAGAGTTAGGATCAACAAGTATGCTTTTTGACTTAAAATTGTAGAACTTTTGCTCCCAGTTATTTTGATATCAGGGAAGATCAACTCTTTCTCTTTTTCTTTCATAGGATTTTATCCTTGACCTTGATTTTTACAAGGTCCAATAGCTTTTGATTTTGATTTGGACTAAAGGACTTTTCTTTATTATTGACTTTTATATTTTTCTTTTCAAATCTTGATTTTTTATCCCCAATTACTAAACGATTTTCTGATTTTTGTTGATTCAAGTCTAGGAGAGGAGTGGAATCGAATGAACAGATGAAATGGTAAAGCTATGTGAGTTCTCAAGAGGGATGGCGATATGCTCAATAGATTCTTTTTTAGAACCACTCTTAGGACTATTGATATCAAGAGTTGGTTGCACCACTAGAGAAGATTTGCATCCAGACTTAGTAGCCACAACATGAGGTGGTTCATACTCAATTCCTTGGCATTGCAAATTATTTGTAGTTGTTTATGTCAACTAAATGTCTTACGAGATAGTGGGAATTTATCAACATGAAAGATATACTCACCACATCCCAGGTCTTTAAACTTCAATTTTTCTTTTAACTCTACTTGTTTTGATGTAGAATATTTCAAGGATTTTGGATCCACATATGCTAAAGAAGGAATAGCCTCTCGATTGACTGGGATTGTTATTTTTGATCTACATCGCAGGTTATTGCAATATATGAATGGATTCAGTTCGCCTTTGATGGTCACTTCAACTCCATTATGTGGGAACTTAATACACTGATGATATGTTTATAGAAAAACTCTCACTTCATGAATCCATTGTTGGAATTTGCATGTTCAAAGATTGCATTAATGAAATATTATGTTGTCATTGATGTCAATTAACCGGTAATGATATTCTTGTAATGATGTTTTGTAACTGGTAGGATGATATAAGTGGAAGGAACTGTAACTAGTAGGTAAGTTTGTGGAGTGAACTAGTATTGCTAAGTATTGGAGAGTTGAACTAGTAAACCCTACATGTTTCTTTGATAAACCCTAACTGATTAAGTTTGGTGAATTGGTTATATTGGTTTATGATCTGATGATAGGCAGTAATGATTATGACATGTATGAATATTGTATGAAGAGAGTTTCAAAGAGTTTTTGGCGCCTTGGGTTAATGTTTTTGTCCAGGGAATGAGCAAGTATATTGCATACAATGCAAAGCGCGTGATGAGTTACTAAGTTTGATGAAGCAGTGATCAAGGAGCGGTCGAGGCTTTCTTGAATGATGTGAAGAGATTGTTATGTAATCCAACGGTCATACCTAAACTGACTTGTTTCTAATCTCTATGAGAGAATTAGATTTTTGTTGTGTTACCGACCTAATTGATTTGTTTATAAGGTTGATGAGCTATTTTAGTTTAAGTGTTGGCAAAGTTGAATTGAGTGTGTGGTTGTCGAACCAAATGATGTGTCTGCAGTTTGAGTAAAGGTAAATAGGAACATGAAAAGGATCTAAACAAGCAAGTGAAGTTCTATTCAAATAGATCAGCAAATTCCTGTTGTTTTCTAACAATTACAGTAGTTAAATCCCCTAATCAGGTAAGCTCTAACAAGCTTGGTGTTATTCAAATCCTCTAACAAGGTGATCCATTAGCTTGGATTCTAAATCCTTTACAAAGGGTACTCCTCATAGGGTATTGCTTCTAACAAGGCATTATAGTCAATCCCTTAATTGGCTGGTCCCTAACAGAATCTATTCTTAACAAGACTTTTTGTAAAAGCTTTAACAGGCTTGGCTCTTAACAGGGCAAACTTCAGAAGAGTTCAGATAGTTATCTTGTTAGTCTCATATCACCGTGGTTTTTCCCATTTGGATTTCCACATCAAAAATATTGTGTCAATTGGTGAATGTCTTTGTGGTTATGTTTCTATGGTTGAATTGCTTAACTACTTATTTCACTTAGATAAGTCATGATAACCGACAACAATATGAAATGAAGTTTTACTTATGCCAGTAAAAGTATTTGATTTTTATGAGTTACAAGTTGTTTACTGTTAATCTATTGTAACAGTCAACCGATTTACCTTGACAGTTTTATTCTGACATAGATATTGCATTTATAGTTCTAAGTTTACTTGAGAGGTTATTTATGTGATTGGTGAAGTTAATATCAGTTTTTCTATCTACTGATTCACCCCCCCCCCTCTCATTTGTTGATTGAACCCTTGTTCTTTCATCATGCCATCAATTGGTATCGGATTTGCTCAAGTCCTCTAAGGTCTAAGAGGGAAGTTTGATGACATGTAGATGGTTGAAGGTAATAATATCCAATAGTATTGTCAGAGGATAAAGAGATAGTTGGTGAGATCAAAAGTGCTAGTGGTAAAATGGATGATACCACCATGATTAGTACGATGTTGAGAACCCTGCTACCGGTCTACTCTATTTGAGTTGCAGCCATTCAAGAGCTGAAATCTATTGATAAAACCAAGGTAACCCTTGATTCCATCATTGGTAAGCTTACTGATTTTGAATTAAATGGTTATGATGGTAGTATTTAGAAATCTGAATCAACATTTAGAGCTTTTGTTTCTAACCCATCTATGAGGAAAAGTAGAGATTTCAGTCACAATTATGAATCTAGATCCAGCAGAGAAGTTGATGATGAAGATATTTTAGTTGAGCTTGAAGCATTGTTGGCCAAGCGGTTGCAAAGAGGTACCGGTAAATATAGAGGTAAATTACCTTTGAAATGTTTTGCATGCAACTTGATTGGAGACATAGTTGCTAATTATCCTAATGGTGATAATGAGCACAAGAGAGACAAGTTCAATAAGTACAAGGGTAAAGGCAAAAGAGATTGTCTTATTATAGTTGATGGTGGTATCACTGATGAGGAATCTGATGGTGATGCTAATGAAGACATTGTCTTTATAGCCATTAAAGAGGAGATATCTGATGAGAAAGATTTAGTTTCTCGCATGGATAATTTTGATGATTGGATCATTGATAGTGGTTGTTCACATCACATGACCGGTGATCGGAGCAAATTTCTTTCTTTGAAGGAATTTTATGGAAAAGTTGTAAGATTTGGTAATGAATCACCCTGCATGGTTAAAGGTAAGGGAACTATTTCTCTTAATGGAAAGAGGGGTGCAGATGATGTCTACTGGGTTGAAGGTCTAAAGCATAATCTTTTGAGTGTTGCACAACTCAATGATAGAGGATATCCATTGGAGTTTAAAAATGGTATGTGCAAAATCTATGGGAGCAAAGGTGAACTGATTGCAACTGGTAGCAGACTAAAGGTAACTTGTTTCACCTGAATCTTAAAGTCAGCAACTGTTTAATTGCTAAAATAGATGATAGTTGGCTTTTGCATATGATATTTTGTCATATAAATTTTTATAACATTGTTAAAGTGAGTAAGTCCAAGTCGGTGAGAGGTTTGCCTCAGTTGGACAAACTGGTTAATGCTCTATGTAAGGAATGTCAATTGGGAAAGATGACATCCTCAACTTTCAAGAGCAAGTCTTTTTCAACAGAGCATCTATTATATTTGATACAGATCTATGTGGACCAATAAGGACCAAAAGTATATAAGGTGATAGATATTTCATGATCTTCATTGATGATTGCTAAAGATTGATGTGGGTCACATTCTTGAAAGATAAAATAGAGGCATTTAGTAAGTTCAAGGCATTCAGGGCCTTAGCTGAAAAAGAGAGAGGTAAGAAGAAAAAGTGTCTGAGGACTGATCAAGGTAGAGAATTCACTTCTGAAGAATTCACTAGAAATTGTGAAGAGAATGGTATCAAACGACAACTTTCTGCACTAAGGACACCACAACAGAATGGTATTGCAGAGAGGAACAACTGATTAGTTGTTGAACCAGCTAGGATGATGTTGATACAAGGATGTGTAGCGAAGACTTTCTAGAGAGAAGTTGTCTACACAATGAATAGGATTTTGGTAAAAAGAGATAAGGACAATACCCCTTATGAATACTGGTATGGTAGATCACCTAATGTTTGTTATTTCAAGATTTTTGGCAAAAAATGTTTTATTAAAAGAAGTGACTATGTTAGCAAGTTTGAGGCTAACAGTGATGAAGGTATATTTCTTGGTTATTCTACCAAGAGTAAGCTCTACAAATGTTATAACAACCAGACTCAGAGAATCATTGAGAGTGTTGATGTTCAAGGGGAGAGTATCCTGAAGTCTTAGGGGAACCGATGTGGAGAAAAAGGATGAAGATCCTTGCATTTTGATTTTGGAATCTGAACCTGTGAAACCTGAAACTAGTAAAGCAAATACCGATGTACCAGTTCAACCGGAATATGTAGATTCAGAAGATGATGATAATGTAGAAGAACCTGAGGACAATGATCATGTTATTCTGAGGTATGTGAGACTCAATCATAATCTTGAACAAATTATTGGAGATAAGAATGTTGGAGTGATAACCAGAAGAAGAATCAGAGAGAATTCTTGCATGATCTCCACTATTGAGCCTATAACTGCTAAGGAAGCATTTGGATATGATCATTGGGTTAAAGCTATGAAGGAGGAGCTTGAACAAATTGAGAAGAACAACACATGGAATCTAGTACCCGACCAGTAAATAAAAATGTGATAGGTACTAAGTGGGTTTTCAAGAACAAGTTGAATGAAGATGGTGTTGTAGCTCGCAACAAAGCTAGATTGGTTGGCAAAGGTTATGAACAAGAAGAAGGAGAAGATTATGGTGAGACTTTTTCACTCATTGGCTAGACTGGAAGGTGTCAAAACTTTACTAGCTTTTGCAGCTCATAAAGGATTCAAAGTATATCAGATGGATGTAAAGTCAACATTCTTGAATGGAATACTAGAAGAAGAAGTATTCATTGAGAAACCAAATGGTTATGCTTTAACTAATAAGGAGGACATGGTATGTAAGTTGCACAAAGCACTATGTGGATTAAAGAAAGTGCTGAGAGCTGTGTGTGTGAAAAAGTGGTATGTAAGCTACAAGAACAACACTTCAATTAAGTCATTATATGCATGGTTGGTAATCAATAATCAATAAGTAAAAAACCATAACAAAGCGACTAATTGCCTTTTAAAAGATGTGAGTATAAGATTGGTCTCAGATTTTTATAAGCAATACTAGTGACTAGACTACACCAAGATGAAGGATTTAATCTATATGGTATTAAACTATATGGATGCAAGATGGATGAATAATTCAAGCAAAATAATCAATTCAAGCAATAATGGATGTAAGCAATAATGGATGCAAATAATCTAAAAAGCACAATAATCTTCAATGACTCCAGAGCAAAATTAGTGTGATAATAATCTCCAAGCGTGTTCTCAAAAATCTCTGGGGCAAATTCGAATGAGAGCTGAAGACTGAATTTATAGAGAATTACCAAGAGAAAAGCTCAATTTAGAATTAATTGAAAATAATTGAGAAATCAGGTTTAGTTAACCTTGAGATAGATTCCAATTATAGTTTAATTGAAATGCATTCAAATTAGAAGTCCAAGTTGCATTGGAAATAATAATAAATTAATTCCATGCATTTGTGATAAAAATAGATAATTCTTTTATTTATTCAAGAAAAGAGTCTTTTCAATGCAACTGAACTTCTATTTCTGAAAAGCTTTGAGTTCCAATTTTAGAGAATAATTCAATAATTCAATTAAATTGCTTTTCTGATTTCAAGTTCTAAATTTAGAAAAAGAAATAATATCTCAAGTTTGATTTCTCTTTCAATTCAATTTTTTTTGTTTAATTTCAATTCAACTCTTGTTTTGTAATTAATTCCTCTTTTGTAATAAATTAATTCCGTTTGCATGATTAAATGGCAATTTTATTTATTAATTAAATATGCAAGGATATTTAATAAATTAAAATGGGATAATTGATCAAAAAATGATATTCTTGGAAATGATTCAATTAATTAAATGAATATTTAATTAATATTGAGTAATTGATTTGCCATGTGATATTTGATGATTAAAGAATTAATAATATGCTCAAGATTGATTTAATTGCCTTTGGTTAGGACCTTGGTGATGTTGTCGAGATTAGGGGCCCATGGTTTAGATGACCATTTTTAGGGTATTACGTTTGCCCCTCTTTGAGTTAATGTGCAAGCAGCACGTTGGTTCAAAGAATGTGTGCTGTCTAAGAGATGCCAGTTTTCAACTTGAATGATCACGAACTAGATGAAGAGCAAGGTGTTTATCTTGATTCGAAGCGACAAAGCTGAATGAAGTCTAATGAAAGTGATACCATTCCCAAACTTGATTGAACTGAGAAACGATAGAAATAAAAGATACCGAACTTGAACTTGATTGATCAAGAAGTAAATCTTATTGATCTAGAACTTGATTGAACTTAGATGTAGTGAGTGATGATAAAAATCGATCTTGAACTTGAATGATCAAGATACGATGAAGATAAATTGTTCAGCTTGATCAAGAAACAAATACTGAATGCCTGCTTAGATTGAGTGTGATCAAAGATACTCTTTAAACTTTTGATTGAGTTTAAACGAATAATCAACTTGATGTGAAGCGATGAAACTGATTAACGTTAAGAGATTGGTTCAGATGAAAGACAAATATCAGTTTGATTTGAAGCGATGAAACTGATATGCCCCTAGCGATTGATTCTATTCAGATGATCGAGAGATCTCAACTTGATGTGAAGCGATGAAGCTGAGATGCCCCTTAGCAATAAGAATTGATTATCTTTAGATGAAAAGATTTTGCTCGACTTTTGATGAAGATTTGAAAAATTTCTCGACATGTGAGATGTGAGGTCATAAGGTCATGAGTATGCCCCCTCGAGAACAAAATCGAAAGATAACGAGTGATTGATGATAGACAATTGTGTGGTGAAAATAAGTTATTTGAGTACGAATTGATTTTGAGGAATATTTGAAAAATTCGGCATTAATTGATGAAATTGAACGTAGAGTTGATCGCAATGTTGATGTGTAGAATTGAAATTGATATTCAACATTGAAATTGAGCACAATTTGAAGAAAGAATGAGCATTTGATGAAAAGAGCGCTAAGCAGTCCAAATTGTGAAATTGACTAGCAAAATGATCTCAAATTTTGATTTCGATCCCGAAAATGGAATCAGAGCGGTCAAATTAGCTAAGGGTACAATTTTTATGTCCATCGAAGCAAGTTGAAAAATTAGGTTTTTGGCTATATATGGGACGAAAGTGTCATTTTCAAATCATTTTAACCCTCCAAGTTTGAAAATTCAAAAAGCCTTCTGAGAAGAAAATGGTGGTCCCTACTCGTCAGCATCGATTCGAGCACTAGAGATGTCATAATTGACCCCAAAACTATGAGCCAGCGGTTAGTGATCGATCTTAAGCCTCTTTA
Source organism: Cryptomeria japonica (assembly GCF_030272615.1). Classification (NCBI taxonomy): domain Eukaryota; kingdom Viridiplantae; phylum Streptophyta; class Pinopsida; order Cupressales; family Cupressaceae; genus Cryptomeria; species Cryptomeria japonica. The sequence continues at coordinate 339,075,370 of NC_081406.1, forward strand.
TGTTTTCAATTTTGATTTTTTTTGTTCATTTTTCAAGTTTTTTCGCATGTGTGGGGTCAGGGTTCACGTTTTATTGTGCGAGACAGGATCCTATCTCGTATGAGTAACTGGTAAAATTTCTTTTGTCATTTAGAGTCATTAGAATTGTCGTTCGGGACGCACCCTCGTATCGTACAATAGGTCTATTAAAAGATCATTTTTTCATGTGGGAGCCAATAGTTTGTCATTTGGGATTGTTTTGTCGTGCAAGAGCTATTCCTAGCTCGTACGAAATTCTGTCTCTCTGTGTTTTGTCGTTTGGGAGATAGTGAGCATTTTTGAAGGTCTAAACATGAAATTTTTGTTTTGCATTTGACTTAGCTGGATTTGCGTGATGTTTTACTTCTCTTGTAGGCTCATTTGGAATGTTTTCTGATGCTTCGTTGTTGGGTTTTTGCAGGTTTGATTACCTCCTGTGTTGTTTAGATGCGTTTATCCTCCTACTATGGCATTAGTTTGACATTTATCTGAGGTTGAGCAGGCTCATATTGACTTGTGCGGCTTGACTCATCTATTGAGATTACCTGATATCCGTGTGAACCACTGGATGCTCACGATATTGGTTGAGCATTTTCATTTAGAGCAGAACATGTTTCATCTGTCGGTGGGGGAGTTGACTATCACTCCCAAGGATGTATATAGGATCCTCTGTATCCCTTTTACTAGGGATAAGGTGGATTATGATGCAGGGCACCTTCCAGGATTATAGGCAATGAGGTATGTCTTCAGTGATCTTGACATTTTGACTCGTTCCATTAGTTGGGACATACTGATGAGCAGGTACAGCGAGGAGTATCCTCTAGCGTGTGTTCTAGTAGGGATCATAGCTTGTTTTCTTATGCCATACAGAGGGCAGTAGGGCTTCTAGTGTGGATGGGGTCGAATGCTAGAGAGATTGATAGAGACCCCTCAGAGACTTGGTTGGGGTTCGTGTTTATTGGCCCACATGTATCGAGAGATGCATGAGATCGTGTATAGAGATGGGCGGAGCATGGAAATTGGTGTATATATTTTGTAGGTGTGGGCTTGGGAGCACCTTCTCATTTGTCAGCCCATAGTAGATGACAGTAGAGAGCTTGGGCAACCGATTATATACAGGTATGTCGGATACATTACGTAGCCCCATCTGGGCAAGACAAATTTTTGGAGATGGCAACTAGATGACCTAATAGTCATTGTATGGAGACCGTACAGAGGCTTGGAGCTATGGGATGACTGGCGGATGGTTCGCAGGGACCTTTTTATTACACGCCCTCTTATCGGGAGATCACAGACCATTGTCAAGTGATTCGTCATTTCTCGAGTGATGAGGTAGTATATGGCTGGCCTCAGGGGATCTCACAAGAGTTTACAATGTATGCACATTACGCAGATGAGGAGAGATAGGGATGGTCTCCACGGTTGTCCTATGCTTTGGCGATGCAGGAGATGACTAGTTTACACCGCCTGAGGTGGGATTATATGGATGATGTGGTGGATGCAGGGGTATTGCCCCAGTATAGAGATTGGTTTCAGCAACATCCGTTCCCTCGATTCACAGATCCAACAGAGCAGGCTCCTCATATTGAGGATGTTGAGGATGATGCCCCCGCACCGGCATAGGGTGAACTCACAAAGCTGGTTCCCACTTTTTGGTACGTCCTGATTTTTGCTAAAATCATACATTTTTTAAAAAATATAATGATTCAAGCTTTAAGAGGTCCCATTTGAAGTAATTAATTGAAGAGAGTTAAATCAAGGGCTCTTAGATCAAAATTTCTTGGATAGAAACTCTCTACTTCTAAATCATACTTGCAATGGAGTCTCCTTTGCATTTATCAAATGCTGATAAAAACCAATTTTACATTAGCTTTTGGGGGGTCAAATTAATTCATTTAAAAGGTTTTTTTTTAAAATTATTTAGTCCTTATTATAAGCTTTCCAAATAGTATAACTTTTAATATATTTAATTTCATTAATATATTTTTATTTTATTTCTTATGAATGTAGGTTTTTCACCAAACATGAACTTCTTTGTTCAATGCATTGGGAAAAATAGTAAACTAATTCAAAAAAATTCTGAAAAATATCTATGCACTAGGTATTGGTGTTTTCTTTCTAACAAAAAGAAGAAAATTGATTTTTGATATATATAGAACAAGTTATGTGTTCAAACGTACACCTATATCCAAATTATAATTAGTCAAACTTCAAAACTTAATAAAATAAAAAATATTCAACATATCACTATCAGACCAAGTGCATGCCCTGGGTATTAATGTTATAAACCAAAATTCAAAAGAATTAAGTTTTTATCGTTTATAGAAGAAAAAAATTATGCGTTTCAGGATACACATCACTCTTAAACAATTGTTGTTTGCTGTAAACAACTACTTTTTGAGGGAGATGGAAAAATCAATAAAATTTTATTCAAACAAATTTGCAAAAAATATATTTAGAATCTACAACAAGATGTTAAAAATCACTAGTTTATATCATCTTCAAATTATTAACGGTTTAAAAGTTATAGGTGTTAGAAAGTGAAGGTTTTTTTCAAAATATTCATCTAAGTGTCAAAGTTGGTCAAAAAGTGGGAACCAGTATTGTGAGTTCACCCCATAGGGACAAGGCCACAGGTAGGTACAGGCAACAGAGAGCTAAGGCTCCACGATAGAGTGGTGGTGATCCTGGTGCTAGTAGCAGCAGGGTGCTAGCTGATGTTGGACAGCAGAGGGGTGAGGGCGGATCCCTAGGGCATGTAGGAGTGAGATTGGGTGGGACTGAGGAGGAGCGAATAGCTCAAGATAGGTCCGGTAGCAGTGGGATGAGGAGGGTGGAGATATAGGTGGAGATGGGGGTGGGGAGCTTGTGAGAGAGAAGGAGACTGATGCAGGGCAGTTGATGAGAGCACGTCTTGTAGAGCTGCAATCACAGTTGACAGTGGCTCAGACTCAGCTAGTGGAGTGAGACTGATAACTTGCCGAGGTGAGGGTCGAGTGTGATCACTAGATTGCATCATTGAGGGTAGAGTCGAGAGTAGAGATAGAGGCTTTACGATAGGAGGTCCTTCTCCAGAGTAGTAGGGCAGCCTACTATGTGGCAGCATATAGTGTCGCAGTTCCTGTTGTGCAGTAGGTGATACCCTACTCACAGTATATGGCACGATCAGAGGGAGCTCGGGCACCTCGTTAGGATCCCGGGCATCAGGCCCCTCCTCCTCCACTAGGCGTTGAGGGAGAGGGTGCTAGCTAGATTATTTCATTTTGTAGCTCAGATATTTTTTTGTAGACACACCCCATTTTTTGTAGCCTATACGATTCTTGCTTCGATGGGAGTTTGTATATGTCATTCGACATCATTTTGTACTCTTATACTTGACATGATATATATATATATATATATATATATATATATATATATATATATATATATATATATATATATATATATATATATATATATATATATATATATATATATATATATATATATATATATATATATATATATATATGAGATCTGATTTGACTTCATTGTACTTGTGTTGATTCGCTTATGAGATGTCTTTTATATGCTTTATTCTATATGTATGCATTTATTTTCAATATGAATGCATGTAATGCAATGAAATATGAATGTCTATTTTTGTTTCTTTTCATATGCAAATAAATGAATGTGTAATGAGTAATAAGTAATGCAATATTTTCATTTTTCTATGCAATAAGATGAATGCAGATGAGTAAATAATGAAATGTATGAAGCTATATTAAATGTTATGTATGCAGCTAAAACATCTCAAAACACAAGTACTCAATCAAAGAAATGATGATAAATAGACCACTTAGCGTAAGAAATGATGATACTTTCATCTCTCATTCAGAAGATAAAGAGATTATTACCATACTGAAATCACTGTAAATTCACAAAAATGCAGAATGATATGCAAAATGATATGCGAAATGCATCCTAAACCTAGTCACTGGATTTAAAATACTTAAGATTCATCACTAAGCATAACGAACACGACAGGCAGGTTAGAGTTCCTTTCTTTTTCAATGTGCAATATTAATTATCTTGTCTGCAATGACCCTTTTTTCATTCATATCCTTGGACAGATTTCGTAGGGACCCGAGTTGCATCATAAAGAAATTCCCTCAAAATAGACAAATAAATGATATGGACCTCCCTGTAGCATACAAATAAACGGAGTCAAGGTATATGAGAGGATTTCATTTTGTTGTGAAGGCTCTTATCACAGACACCCAACTAATTTATATGTTTCCAGATCATTGGGATCATTCCTACAAGCATAAAACAAAGAAAATATTATGCCCCCAATCCTTGCTCCTCTTAGTCACAATAGACTTCCTCAAGTTACTCAGAGGGATAATAATCAAAAACCAATATAAAAGACAACACGCAAAGAAAATTTTCAGTCATAGCTCAAACCGTTTAGTGATTGTTTTCCGTTATGTTGTTTTTCTTGTTTACTCAGTGATAAAAAACTCTTTGTTAGTTAGGAGACAAGAGACTGACTCGGAGTGGACGACCACGATTCATTGATGGAAAGATGACTTGTTTGACATTGCTTAGGATATGTAAATTGCTCTTTCGAGTAACCTAAGACTAGAACGTTGATCAGTTTCAAGTCATGAGGGTTCCAACGAACCAGGATGTCACGAAAGTGATTGAAAAATATGTACATGCGAAAGCAAAGATGCATGAAAGTGGGAAATGCCAACGTTGCATTGATAGATGGAGCGCTTGAGTACAAGAGGCACCTATTTGCCAAGTTTTCACCTGCTTAGTAGAGATTCATTTATTTTTTTACCAAGGTGCTTGTTTACCAGGTTTTCACCAGGGCATTTTCTCTCTTTATATATATTTTTTCTTTTTGATGATTTTTCCTTTTTTTTTTGTATTTTTTCATTTTCAAAATTTTTTTCAGGACTTTTTCCAGCTGTACAAGTTGGTGGCACATAGAATGATAAGCGAAGAATTTCTTCAAGTGGATGGTGTTAATTTGTTCACGGAGTTGTTATCCTTCCGAGTTGGAGAGTTGATAGGCACCAGAGCTGAATACTACAGTAACAATATAGGGACCCAGCCAGTTGGGTTCAAACTTCCCTTTATTGTCGCGAAACTGTTGATTTTTTGGATTTTCTTTCAGAACTAGGTCACCAACCTGAAATTATTTTTGTCTAACTTTCTTTTTATATCCTTTGGACATTCTCTTTTGATATAATTTTGAGATGATCAAATGCCACTTGTCGATGCTCATCCAGCAATTCAAGCTCTTGCAATCTAGATATTCTATGAACTTCATCAATAACAAGACCTTGCAAAGAAACTCTTAGAGATGGTATTTCTACTTCAATAGGCAGTACTGCTTCGGACCCATACACCAAAGAGAAAGGTGTAGCCCCAGTAGGTGTTCTGATACTTGTTTAGTAAGCCCATAGTGCAGGATTGAGCTACAGATGCCCATCCTTCCCGGATTTGTTCACTGTTCTATGCAAGATAGTCAATAGGGTTTTGTTAGACACCTCAGCTTGTCCATTACCTTGAGGGTAATATATCAATGACCAGTGTTGCTTTATTTTGAATTTCTCACAAAGCTCATCCAAATCTTTATTCTTAAACTGTCCTCCATTATCAGTCACGATGGACGAAGGTATCTCATACCTGCAGATGATATAATTTAGGATGAACAAGGCGACTTGTTTACCGGTTTCTTTAATGAGCGGAACCACCTCTACCCACTTGGTGAAATACTCAGTGGCAGTTATGATGAATTTATGTCCGTTGGATGAAGTAGGATATATCTGACCAATGAGATCAAAGGCCCATTGCTGAAAAGGCCAGTGTGTTATAAATGGTATGAGGTCCCTTGTTGGGGCATGTATGAGATTTCCATGAAGCTGACATTTCTCACAAGTCTTAGCAAATTGGATGGCATCTTTTTCCATGTCTGGCCACTAGTAGCCAGCCCGTAATGGTTTTTGAGCTAATGTAAGACCAGTCGAATGAGATCCACAAATACCTTCATGGACTTCTGATAATGCACGTTTAGATCCTTCAGTTTCTAGACACCTAAGCAATGTACCGTCTAAACCTCATCTAAATGAATCATTAGCTATGATAACATACCACACAACGTTTCGAGTTAGGTTTCTTTTCTCATTTTGGGTAAGATTTCCAGGGATAATTTGGTCGCATAGATAGGAATAGATGTGGTTGTATCGGGATGAGTCATGTCCAATAATAGAACAAACTATTTGGGTCTCAGGAGAATCATAAGCAGGGTAATATAACTCTTCCACCAAGAAATCAAAGTGAAAATTGGACTCATGTAGCTCAGGTATAGATGCCAAGGTAGCCATAGCATCTGCTGCTCTGTTTGCAGACCTAGGAATCTGTTGGAATGACACAAAAGCAAAATACTTCTTAAGATCATCAACCATTCTCTTGTAAGGCATTAGTTTCTCATCTTGAGTCTGATATGTATCATTGATTTGATTAACCACCAGCTGAGAATCTCCATAGATATACAATTCTGCAACCTTCCATTCAATAGCTAGTTTTATCCCATTCACCAAAGCTTCATATTTTACAATGTTGTTTGTACAAGGGAATGAAATTTTATAAGACTTTGGGATTGAATACTTTTTAGGAGTAACGAATAATATACCAGCACCTAAACCATTTTGAGTAAAGGAACCATCGAAGAACATCTTCCAAGGTTGTTGAGTAAGATGCATTATTGATTCATCTAGAAACTCTATATGTAGCGGTTGAGTGTCCTCAAGTGGAGCTTCAAAAAATTGATCAGCAATTACCTATCCCTTTATGGCTTTGCGTTCCACATATTCAATGTCAAACTCTGTAAGGATCATGACCCATTTCGCTAACCTTCCTGTAAGTGTTGCCTTATTGAGAAGATACTTGCGTGGATCAATTTTGGCCACTAGCTTGACTAAATGTGGTAGCATGTAGTGCCTCATTTTTTGTGATGCAAAGACTAACGCCAAGCATGCTTTTTCTATTATAGTGTAGATCATTTCATAAGACACCAATGTCCTGTTGATGTAATAAATAGCTTGTTCCTTTTTGTTGTCATCCTATTGTGCCAGAAATGCCCCCAGTGATGAATCAATTGCTGATATATATAAGATTAGTGGTTTACCTTGAATCGGTGGCATCAATATCGGTGGATTTGGCAGGTACTCTTTTATCTGCTGAAGGTGTTGTTCGCACTGCTGATCCCAGTTGTATATTATTCCTTTTCTCAATACCTTTGTGAAAGGTTGAGCTTTGTCTGCTAGCTGAGAAATGAATCGTCTGATGGATTGGAGACATCCTTGTAGACTTCTCATTTGACTGATGTTCTTCGGATGCGGCATTTCCATTATATCTTGAACCTTCTCAGGATCAACCTCGATTTCCTTCTTTGAAATGATGTAGCCAAGTAGTTTACCAGATGTCACTCCGAATGCACACTTCTTTGGATTTAATCAAAGTTGGAACTTTTCCATTCTATCGAGTATAGGACCTAACTCTTGAATATGCATTGATCTTTTCATAGTCTTCACTAAGGTGTCATCAACATAATCTTCCATATTCTTATGCATCATGTCATGAAAAATGGTTGTAATTGCTCTTTGATAGGTTGCTCCTGCGTTCTTTAGCCCAAATGGCATGACGTTCCAGCAAAAGGTTCCCCATGCACAGGTGAAAGCTGTCTTTTCTTGATCTCTAGGAGCTATTTTGATTTGATTATATCCAAAGAATCCATCCATTAGTGAGTACATTTCATACCCAGCAGTCATGTCGACTATCATATCAATATTTGGTAATGGAAAGTTGTCCTTCGAACATGCTTTGTTAAGATCTTTGAAGTCAGTACAAACTCTGATAGACTTGTCTACCTTTGACATAGGTACTATGTTTGAAATCCATTCGGCAAAATCTATAGCTCTGATGAATCCAACTTTGAGTAGTTTTTCTAGTTCAGCCTTGACTAATAGTGCTACATGCGGGTGCATCTTACGGAGTTTTTGTTTAACTGGTTTTACTCCTGGTGTAATTGAAAGATGGTGCATAATGAGATCAGGATCCAAGCCTGACATATCAGAATACATCCATGCAAAGTTTATTTTCTTTTCTAAGAATAGCTGAGTGAACTCCTTCAGTTCTTCTACTGATAGTGATTGAGCTACATGAATGATGTGTGGTGTCTCTTGACTCCCAATGTTCACTGGCTGAGTTGGCTCGATCAATATGGAGGACCTTTCCTAGAAATGACTTGGCAGTATATCAAGTATCTCACCTTCAAGTGCCTCAGAGAGGTTTTCACCTTTAGGTACATCCTTTATTTTCTCTTTTTTAGATTCTGACACCGCCACAATGTGGTTTTTGCCATTAGATCTTTTATTTTTATTTTTCCTATTTTTGCGACTAGGATACTTGATATCCACTCCAGTCATATTTTCACTTTGTTCACTGGTGGAAGAGTCTATAGGTTTGACTGCATTGAGATAATAGGCTAACGTATAGTCATTGGCAAAAGTAGGTATATTCATGGTTGGTTTTGTAAAGTACAGTCAATCAATTCAGGATGTACTAAGGATAAATCTTGGATAGGTTCAAGAGCGTTCACGGTATTGTTATCACAGTCGCGGTCGAAAAGTCGAGTTCTAGAAAAATACCTTGTGTAAGTGTCTCAAGACCAGGAAGATTCGGATCATGATTATTAAAGTTCACGTTAATATTTAATTGATATAATCCGATAGACATACTTGTAACATCGTTCACTATGCTAGACTGGACGCCATATCATGGTTTAACAGCGATAAGATCAGTAGACAAATTTTCATTGTTTGTATCAGCTGATTTAGAATTTGAGGCTGAGTATATATCATCTTGAATAAGACTGTCATCTGAGTCATCAAGGTCATCGAATGAAGTTTCCAAGTCTTCTTCAGGTGATTTAGTAAGTATATGTATGGTATCAATACCAACATTTTTAATATTGCAAGTTTCTTCATGTTGTGGTTCATTTGTCACTTGTACCTAACACACATGTTGACATGATTTTGATGTTTCTATGATTTGTTGTCTTCCACTCCATTCAACATCTTCCCGACTGATAATTGGCTCTTGTTTTGTAGCTTCCAACTCTTCTTGTGTAGTGCTATACCTGATTTGTTCTGTTTTAGGATAGGGGTACATAGATGAGAATCTTTCTAGTATTCTTCCTTCTTTCAGTCCTTGTTCATAATTTGCTTGTCTCTTTTGTCTAATGTCCTGTATTTCTTTCTCTAGTTTTATGCACATCAGCTCTTGAGCATCGTTTATGACATCACTAGACTCTTCTGGAGTTTTTGCAGTGGATGTGTCTGAGAGGTTGTCAGGCCCCCATTCATACTCATTTGAATCAGTCTCTGAATTGTCTATTTGCTGCTTGCCAGTATATGTGACTGGAACTTTTAGTGGTGCAAACAATTCTCTGATTCTTACTACTTCATCTCTTATATCTTCTGGGACCTCAACTTCTTGTATTATTGTAGCTGATACCATCGAAGCTTGAGCACTGACTGTTTCTTCTTTCCTGACCGTTGATTCCTCTTTCTCTTTTCTACACTCTGCTTTTGTTTTTTAAGTGTCTACTTCCTGTAATGTTAAAGGCAATATTCTTTTCTGCCACTTAGACTTAGAGACATGTTTTTGGTTTGATGTCTTTTTTGGATTGTAAACCAGTCCAGCCTTATCATTTGTGGATTTGGTTTGTAGCTGAATTGGTTCAGTAATACCTTCTTTTTGTTTTCCCAAAGGATTAGTACTTGAGTACCCCATGTGTTGAATCATTTTGTATCCAGGACCATATTGGTTTGAGGAAATCTCACAATGTCGTACCTCCTCATTTTGACTATCTTCCTTAAAGAGCAAGTTAATAACAACATCTTCTTCTATTTCATCCGTCAAGGAGGTAAAAGACTGTACAAAGAGACCATCATATATGGTATTCGGAGCTGAAGTTTGTGTTCTCGTCGCCTCTGATGGCTTGCCCAACTATTTTGGTGATGGAGGGAGAGAAACTAATGAAAGTACCTTTTCTATCTTGTAGCCATCCATGCTGGTATTTGTAATCTTCAATCTCTTTTCTAAGTCTTTCATTAGTGCTTTTGGATCTGCATTTGGAGAGGCTACCCTATTATGAGGCACAAAAGTATCTGCACCTTTTGTCAATGCATTACATACGACATTTGTATCAACATGAATGCTAACTTCAACTCCGTTATAAGGAAACTTTAAGCATTGATGGTATGTTGATGGTACTGCCTTCATTTCATGAATCCATGACCTGCCCAGTAATATATTATATGACAATGGAATATCCAGGACCTGGAAAAGAACATCTCTTTCTACTGGTCCCACTCTGATTGGTAATGATACCAGACCTTTAGAAGTCCTTTCTTCTTCATCATAGGCTTTTATTGTTATTTTCTTGCCAGGATTGATGACATTTTCAGAGAATCCTAGTTGTATAAGCAGACTGTAAGTACAAATATTCAACCCCGCGCCTCCATCTATCAAAACACATTTGACTCTGTGTTTGTGGATCATGGCTTCAATATGCAATGGTTGGTTATGTGGATGATTTAGTGAGTTGTCATCTTCTTCTAAGAAGGTCAGATAGTGAGGTGAAGTCAGATGACCCACCATAGGTTGAAACCGATCAATGTCTAAATCTTTTGGAACATTGGTAGTGAGAAATGCTTTGTCTAGGATTTCTTTGTGAGTAGATGAGAGTTTTAGCAATTCAAAGATTGAGATTTGAGCATTTGTCCATTTCAACTATTCAACTATGCTATATCCAGAAGATGATGATGAAGTTAGCCTTTTAAATTTGTCCAAGGTTGATTCTTTTTGTGTGTTTGATTGGGCTGGTGAGTTTGATGTTGCTTGAGCTGGATTGGAAGAACTAGCTCCTTGAAGAGTGACTTTCTTCTGATAACATGTCAGAGCTCTTACATATCGTCATTCATTTGGTTTATCTTGGACTATAATCACATTGCAATATTCTGATTGAGAAGGCTCAATCATGTTGATAACATTGTCCTGACTGACATAAGTATAATTTACCTTGGCACCTCCTTTGATCTTTGAGGAATCACCTTGTTCGTAAACAGGCAAAGGGTCTTTAAATGCTTTATGATCTGCATTGGTTGGGTGATTCCCAACAACAACTTTACCAGTGTCTATGAGATCTTGAATCTCATGTTTTAGCTTCATGTAATTGTTTATGTTATGACCTTTATTCCGATGGAAGTCACAGTATTCATTTTCTCTCCACCATCTTGGTTTAACATCTGGATCATATGGTCTGGAGTTATCTGGTAGCATTATCAAGTTGTTTTCCAACAAACTTTTGAAAGAAGATTCATATGATTCTTCGAGAGGAGTAAAATCACGCTTAGGTTTGGAAAGCCAAGTCTTGTCTTTGAACCATTCCTTTGTTTTCTTTGGCGGATTTTCTGCTGCAACCTTAGCAGCTTTAAGTGCTTGTGTACCACTAGCCAAGTTGAATATTGTGGATTTTGAGTTCATTTTGACAGTGTCCACTACTCCATCATTAAAAACATTCTTGTTATTGTCTTTGCCAAACTTCCAATACTTGTTCTTCTCTTTAGAGCTAGATCCTAGTTGTGTTTCTTTCCAAGGTGTAATATCCCCCTTGTTTATGAGCACGCCTTCCATTCGAATGGCATTATCTACCATTTTGTTAAATGATGGGTCTACTTGCATTTGTATACTATATTTCAGCTTGGGGACCAAGTTATTGACAAATATATCCATTTTCTCAGAGTCTGGAATAGGTCGAGAATACCTAGAAAACATCTTTCTCCAACGTTGGAGGAAAGTAAGAAGAGATTCCCCTATTTTCTGTTGAGTATTACAAAGATCAATCATAGTCACAGGATGTTGAATGTTGTATGAATATTGTTGTAAGAATAGCTGGATTAGTTCTTCAAACTTTTGTATTCCTTTGGGTAGACTTGAGAACCATTCCATTGCTTGACCCCCTAAACTCCTCGGGAAAAGGTGCATGAGGTACGTTTGATCGTGTATGAACTCCATACAGGCAGCACAAAACTCTCTAACATGATCTTGAGGATCTGAGGTGCCATCATACTTCTCAAATTTTGGGATCTCCACTCGTGAAGGAAATGGAGGCATGTGTAGATTCTTGTCAAATGGAAAGGGAGTGGGACATATTGTTTCCAGATAATATTGTTTTGGGGACTTGTCCTTATTCTTCAATTCTGAGACTTCCATCTATAAGGCTAGTAATTGTTTGTGTACCATGAGTTTAGGTGATTCTTTCTTTTTAGTAATGAGTGTCTAAACATCATATACAGTAGGAAGTTTAGCACCATGTTTTGCTAGTTCTAAGAAATAGTCTTCCTTTTCTTGAGTCATGATAGCTTTCATCATTTTTCTAAAGTCTTTGTCCTTTTGAAAGTCAAGGATTTCTTTTTCTAGAAGTTCAGTGTCTTCATCAGCCTCACTTGATGATGAGGAATAATTATCATTTCCGGGAATGTTTTTATCGTCCTTGTTTCCATCATTGTGTTCTGTCTCATATATAGTGGGAGATTTAGGTTCATCAAAAATTGGTTCGCTTGATGACGATGGTATGTCAGTGAGTGGATCCTTTTCGTAAAATGGATTGTCGGTGTATGAAAAGGGTATTCCTTTGCCTTTGGCTTCTTTCTTACTAGAACTCCTGGTTTGTATAGGCATTTTTATGAATTAGTGAGACTTAAAGTTGTTTGTGATGCAGAGGTCAAGATCAATTTTAGAGCTAGTTGTTCAGTTAATGTATTGTTTGGGAGAAACAATTGAGATTCAGTCTGGTTTCAGGAATGATCTATCTTGTATAAGACATTATCTAAGTGACTAAAATTTGATAGGTAGTTGATTGAACTAACTGAAAGATGATCGACCAAATCATGCAACGCAAATGGTAGAGGTACACTGTCTTGATCTGTTTATGCTCAGGAAAATTGATAACCAGTATTATGTTCGTTGTAAGTTGTTTTTAGGCAAGTTTAACTGTTCTGTTCTGACAAAACCAGAGACTCGTACGACATGATTTTTTGAACTGGATGACAATTTTGCACCTACAGGACGACAAAAATTTTGTTTCGTATGAGTTGTTGTTTCTTACCGTACGACAGATGGGTATGTGCAAGATGACAAAAGACTCAAAGCAATTTTGTTTCGTACGACATAGGATGCAGAACTAGATGATAGATTAAAATGACTCGTACGACACAGGATCAGGTATAGGATGACAAATCAGAAGACTCGTACGAAACAAAATCAGGTGTAGCATGATAAATTATCAGACTCATACGACTGTTCACAGAACGGAGCCTAGAAATTCGAAGTTTTTTCGATTGCTAAGTATGATAACTGAGTATGACCAATTCTGAGATGGACTGATTTTGGACCAGGATACAAAATTTCGACTTAAGATGGACTAGTTTCTGACACGGATAGAGTTTTGAATTAAGATGGACAAGTTTCTGACACGGACAGAGTTTTGACTTAGGATGGACAAGTTTCTAACACAGACAGAGTTTCATCTTAGGATGGACAAGTTTCTGACACAGACAGAGTTTCAACTTAGGATGGACAAGTTTCTGACACGGACAAAGTTTCGACTTAGGACGGACTAGTTTCTGACATGGAGAGAGTTTCAACTTAGGACGGACTAGTTTCTGACACAAACAGAGTTTTGAATCACTAAGTTGTTTCTTGTCTTCTCCAATTTTTGGTATTTCAGTTTTTGTTTCAGGGATGAAAACACAGAAAACAAGAAGTACGTATAGTGACTCCAATCACAACATGCAAACCCTAAGGAATTTGGTGAGGAAAGAAAACCTTTGCTTGTAGACTCAGGTACACACCCAATAGCTAATCAGAATACGGCCACTGAGTCTCATGCAATGGATTCTTAATGTCGTATTATCCGACTCCAAACGCTAATGGGGGCACGAAATGACAAGTATCTTGGGAGAGTTACTATCTCTCTTGCACAAAGATTATCTCCCTTTCGGAGATGAATCGGGTAGCTTCTAATTCTGAATTGAATTTAGTAAGGGATCCATTCAGCGTGTCGAGGTATAAACTCAATTAAGAGGTCTCCCAGCCTTGAAAACCAAGGTTTAATATACTCGAAGGTACGGAGGAGAGCTATTCCCGAGCACTATCATTGACTTGATTTTCATCAAATCATATTTATTTTATAGTGGGTTGGAGTACTTGGCGTCTAGCCATTCCCACTTAGGTCGTTCCCCTCACACCGCCCGTAACGGCTTTAAGAGTTTTTCAACCCCTCGGGAGTGTAGGCCTGCTTAAGATGTACAAATCTCAAACAAAGAAAAAGCCTCAATGGTCTGGATTTCTAATTGTCTAGAAAAAGACAAGAGCATACTCTCCTACCTCTCAGAATATTCTAAAAACACAAAAGACTGATTTGTTCTTTAACCAGATAGCAAGTTAGGTTCCTAAAAAATGAATTTAAAGAATACACGATGTTTAGTTGATTCTCCTTAGGCAACCTGCAAAGACAACGAATCAGTAGTCATATTGTCATTGTACAACAAGCATATTCTTTGACAAGAGTTTTGCAAAAATTGATTAGGCTGTGAAAAATTCTAAGATAGACAGATAAACAATCAGAGTTAGTCGTCAGAATAATTAAAAAAATCATGAAAATTTGCCTCTTTTAAAAAAAAAAAAATTTACTAGAAAATACAAAGTCATACGATAGTATAAAAACTCGTACGATATAGGATCCCAACTCGTACGAGATAGGATTCCAATTCGTATGACACTTGCAGTTTGTCGTTTCATCCTATGGGAATTTTCGTACAAGATGTATGAACGAAAAAAAATTTAATAAAAACAAAAAAATAAGCAGTCAGTCTTGGAGGCCGAAAAATGTAGTCTTCTGCCCCACGGTGGGTGCTAGAGATGAGTGTGTGAAAAAGTGGTATGTAAGTTGCAAGCACAACACTTCAATTAAGTCATTATATGCATGGTTAATAATCAATAATCAATAAGTAAAAAACCATGACAAAGCGACTAATTGCCTTCTAAAAGATGTGAGTATAAGATTGCTCTCAGATTTTTATAAGCAATACCAGTGACTAGACTACACAAAGATGAAGGATTTAATCTATATGATATTAAACTATATGGATGCAAGATGGATGAATAATTCAAGCAAAATAATCAATTCAAGCAATAATGGATGTAAGCAATAATTGATGCAAATAATCTAAAAAGCACAATAATCTTCAATGACTCCAGAGCGAAATTAGCGTGATGATAATCTCCAAGCGTGTTCTCAAAAATCTCTGGGGCAAATTGGAATGAGAGTTGAAAACTGAATTTATAAAGAATTACCAAGAGAGAAGCTCAATTTAGAATTAATTGAAAATAATTGAGAAATCAGGTTTAGTTAACCTTGAGATAGATTCCAATTATAGTTTAATTGAAATGCATTCAAATTAGAAGTCCAATTTGCATTGGAAATAATAATAAATCAATTCCATGCATTTGTGATAAAAATAGATAATTCTTTTATTTATTCAAGAAAAGAGTCTTTTCAATACAATTGAACTTCTTTTTCTGAAAAGCTTTGAGTTCCAATTTTAGAAAATAATTCAATAATTCAATTAAATTGCTTTTCTGATTTCAAGTTCTAAATTTAGAAAAAGAAATAATATCTCAAGTTTGATTTTTCTTTCAATTCAATTCTTTTTGTTTAATTTCAATTCAACTCTTGTTTTGTAATTAATTCCTCTTTTGTAATAAATTAATTCATTTTGCATGATTATATTGGTTTATGATCTGATGGTGAGCGGTAATGATTATGACATGTATGCATATTGTATGAAGAGAGTTTTAAAGATTTTTTGGCACGTTGAGTTAATTTTTTTGTCTAGGGAATGAGCAAGTATATTGCATGCAATGCATAGCGCGTGATGAATTACTAAGTTTGATTAAGTGGTGATCAAGGAGTGGTCAAGGCTTTCTTCAATGATGTGAAGAGATTGTTATGTAATCCAACGATCATATGTGAGCTAACTTGTTTGTAATCTCTATGAGAGAATTAGGTTTTTGTTGTCTTACCGACCTAATTGATTTCTTTATAAGGTCGATGAGTTGTTTTAGTTTAAGTGTTGGCAAAGTTGAATTGAGTGTGTGGTTCCAAAACCAAATGATGTATCTGCAGTTTGAGTAAAGGTAGATAGGAGCATGAAAAGGATCTGGACAAGCAAGTGAAGTGTTATTCAAAAATATCAGCAAACTCTCATTGTTTTCTAAAAATTACAGTAGTTAAATCCCCTAACCGAGTAATCTCTAACAAGCTTGGTGTTATTCAAATCCTCTAATAAGGTGATCCATTAGCTTGGATTCTAAATCCCTTACAAAGGTTACTCCTCACAGTGTATTGCTTCTAACAAGGCATTATAGTCAACCCCTTAACCGAGTAGTCCCAAATAGGATCTATTCTTAATAGGACTTTTTGTAAAATCTTTAACAGGCTTGGCTCCTAACAAGGTGAACTTCAGATAGTTATCTTGTGAGTCTCATCTCACTATGGTTTTTCCCATTTGGGTTTCCATGTCAAAAATATTGTGTCAAGTGGTGAATGTCTTTGTGGTTATGTTTCTATGGTTGAATTTCTTAACTACTTATTTCACTTAGATAATTCATGATAACTGATAACAATATGAAATGAAGTTTTACTTATGTTAGTAAAAGTATTTGGATGTTTGTGAGTTACAAGTTGTTTACTGTTAATCTATTATAACAGTCAACCATTTTACCTTGACAATTTTATTCTGACATAGATATTGCATTTATAGTTCTAAGTTTACTTGAGAGGTTATTTGTGAGATTGGTGAAGTTAATATCAGTTTTTCTATCTATTGATTCACCCACCGCCCTCTCAGTAGTTGACTAGATCCTTGTTCTTTCATCATACCATCATCCATGGACGTCCCAAAAGTATGTTGTATGTGAGATCTAGATCAAGGACCTGACAAACCACATCCTTTGTAACTGGCCCAACTCTGAGAGGTAAGGTGATTGTGCCTTTAGATGAGCACTCTTCATCATCATATGCTTTAATGGTGATTGGATATGTAGGATTCACAACCTTTTTAGAATATCCTAATTGTTTAATAGTGCTTAATCTACAAATGTTCAGACCTTCTCCTCCATCTATCAAGACTTGTTTGATGTGGTTTTTATAGATAAAGGCTTTAATATGTAGAGATGAATTATGAGGATGGGTTATGGAGGCATCATCAAATTATATGAATGTGAGGGTATGTGGAATAGAAAGGTATCCCACCATGGCTTGAAACTGGTCCATGTTCAGATCAGTGGGTACGAAAGTCTCTCTCAAAGTCTTTTCAAGGATGGCCTTATATGTAGGGATATGCTTAAAATCTCAAGCATGTAAATGAGGGCGTGTGTCTTCCCTAATTGATCTACAAGGTCATAGAAATTATTTGTGGATGATGAGGTTGTTGTCTTAGATGGAATGCTTTGTAAAGTGACTTTGCCTCGATGGTTTGTGAAATTACATTCGGAGATTTCATTTTCAGAAGATGAGAAAGATGGTCAAATGCCTTTTAGGACAACCTTAATCCTTTGGGTAGGACCTTCAAGAGTTTTATCCTTGATGATGATCGTTGAAACATGGTTGTCCATTGAAATGTGATTAATAGTGGAATCATAGTCATAAGGCATCTTCGTATAATTAGCTTGATTATCAATAGTTTTTTCTTTTCCCTTGTCATGTTTAGGAAATGGCTCCTTGAACATCGCATGCTCTTCATTGGAGGTATGACCATCCACCTCTATGTCACCTCTATCAATGATATCCCGAATGATATTCTTCAATCTGTGAGAGTTTCTAGTAAGATGTCCTTTACTCTTGTGATATTCACAATATTCATCATCATCCACCAATTTGGTTTCACTTTTGGCTCATATGGTGGATTATCTGGTAGTGTTATGAGCTTGTTTACCAGTAACTTCTTGAATGTGCTTTCAATTGGTTCTCCCAATGGGGTGTATTTTCTTCAAGGTTTTGATTGCCTTTGATTGTTCACTCGATTGTTTGAGTTAGAAGAACTTGCACTGGGGAAAGTTATCTTAGGTTTCACAATATTTTCATCTACTACCCCATCATTGATTGTATTCTTATTCTTGTTCCAAAAGAGAGGTTTGTCTTTCCCATTTGATTCCTCTTTGTTCTTTTTGAATATCTTGATGATACCTTGTTCAATAAGTACTTTTTCTATCGCCATTCCTTTCTCAATGACCTCTTTGAAGGTAGACAAACATGCTTTTATTAGCTCATATCCAATATCCTTTTTGACATTTTGTGTGAATATTTCTACCATTTGATTTTGTGGTATATCACAAGAGCATCGACTAGCAAGACCTCTCCATCGCTGTAAAAATGAAGCAAAAGATTCCCCATGTTTCTGCTTAGTATTACATAAGGTGGCTACTGACACATCTGTTTCAATGTTGTATGAGAAGTGTTGTATGAAAGCCTCTGCTAGATCACCCCATGAATTAATTCCATGTGGAAGTTGGGAGAACCATTCCATTACTTATTCACCTAAGCTTTGTGGGAACAATCTCATCAAGTATGTTTCTTTTGCTACTACCTCAATGCAAGCTCTAAAAAACTATCTTATGTATGCCTTAGGATCCCCTTTGCCTTTGCATTTATAAAAATTTGGTGTTACAAAATGTGGAGGGAATGGAGGCATTGGAATGCTTATATCAAATGGGTAAGGACATATATCCTTCATTGTGTACTATTGCTTTGGTGTAATCATGTCTGCCATTTGCCTTTGTAAGTCCTTTATCTATTGTTGTAAGTCATTCTTGTGTGGTGTCTTTTCTCTTTGAGCTAGTCCCATGCCTGAACCACTGGCCGAAGGAGGGATATAATGGATATATGGATGGTATTGATCATAGATGTGTTCAGATGGAGGAAGGACATATCTTTATAACTTGCATATGGACCACTTGGTATGGTATTATAGTGAGTAGTACTAGGTCTAGGATGAGACATGTCATGACCATGGGGATAAGAGATGTCATACAAATGATCTTGGATATTTCCCCTAAATCTGACATGGGGTCTCCTAGTGTCATGATTTTGAATGTTCGATTGAGTGTAAATGTATGCATTGGTATTATCTTGGGTATCATCATGGTCATGCATGGTGGTAGTTCTTCTCCATGGGAAATGACGACTGCGGGGTTGTTCATGAGAGGTCCTATCATAACGGGTATGAGAATGAGTGTATTTGTTTGGAATCTCAAGTTTTTGAAGTAGGGATGAAGGTGACTCAAGCACGAGATTCTCTTTCTTACCACCACTATCGGGCCTCCTTTGTCTTTTATTAACTTGATTTTCTTGATTTGGATCATCCTCCAGAATTTGTGACATATCAAAATCATGGGGTAATCTTGTCCCACTTTGTGCTATGACTTCTAGGAAATATTGTCTATCCCTTTTCATTATTTCTTGAACCAATTTGTTAAAATGGGGATCCATGATAGTTTCCTCTACTTCTGCAGAATCCACGGATGCATTGTCATTGCCTGGTATATTACTGCGGTGTTCAAATGGATTGTAGAATTCGTCTCCATCAAACTCATAGGTACTCATGTTTAAAGACCTTAAAGCTTCTTTGACTTCCCTTTTAGACCTTTGTGAATGATTTTCAACCATGGACTAAAGTATTGACCAAAATGAAAGGTAGTATGAAAATGCAAAGTCTATGGAAGACCAAGAGGTTTATGAAATGTAGATGAATCTAGGGTAAAATTGCAGTGTCCAAGAGTGTAAGACCAAAGTAGGAGAGTAAGGTGTGGATTCCAAAGAGATGATGGATCACTTGATGAGGTAAGTTGACCTTGACTCTAGGTATGTATGTCTTTAGAGTAAGGTGTGGCTTCCAAAGAGACGATGGATTTCTTGATGAGGTAAGTTGACCTTGACTCAAGAAGACCAAATGAGACCCTAAGATGATAGATCTTGATACTAGAATCACCTAGTGTTGTGTTGTAGTATGTTTGCAAAGTTTAATGAGGACAAGCAAAGTAACCTTTTGACTCAAATTTAGAAAATATATTATGAGGGCAATGCAAGCGAAGGAAAATGATTGACTATGTATGACCAAGACATGTTGACTGAAAATGAAGCCCTATAGGAAGCAACCTTAGAAGCTTTTTGAATCTGAAAACTTAAGTCCTTTTTATTCTCAAGAGTTTTCTTGTAATCTCTCAACTGTGAATTGCAGACATAGTTTTAACAAACCTAGACGTAAATTTTAAAAATGTTTTGCAATTTAGTCCAATTGTAAAGTTGTTGAATGTGACCAAATCTCAATGTTTTGACTTTTTATGGCAAGAAAACATGACAAAATAGTGAAGACCCAATGTGTGAAGGT
Source organism: Cryptomeria japonica (assembly GCF_030272615.1). Classification (NCBI taxonomy): domain Eukaryota; kingdom Viridiplantae; phylum Streptophyta; class Pinopsida; order Cupressales; family Cupressaceae; genus Cryptomeria; species Cryptomeria japonica. The sequence goes on from NC_081406.1 coordinate 339,095,964, forward strand.
GTTTTGTCTTAAGGATCCAAAATGTTTCCAAATGTGAAGTGTGGGTGAAATATTTTCGCATACACTTAAAAACATGATAGACATAATGTTTCTTTGTTTTGTTTGAAACTTTTTGAGTGTTTTTATCATGCAAGCACAAATCCTAGGGTTGGCTAGGATAATAGTTATTGAATCTCACTTGGGGGGTTACCCTGAGCTACGCAATTCAGAGCAGATACTTAGGTCCTTGACCCCACTGTCTCCACCCTTAGCACTCACTTCGTTGGGGCAGACAAGCACTAGTCCCCACAAAAACTTCCCATACCAAACTTTGTATCTCTACTAAGAACCATACGAATGTGAGCCGCTTCAGAGGTCCGACCTCCTGCACCAACAACTAGAAAGTTTTTGGTCTTTCTAAAAAAAAAGGTGCTAGTAAGGGCTTCTGTTAGGAGACTATCCTTTGAAGTCACGCAAGCACGATTGAGGCTTATAGCCCAACAAAGTTCCAAAAACTTTAGTAGTCACGCAAGCATGATTTAGACCTCAAGGGCCCTAACAAATGCTTAATGTGAGATAAATTGTAGATAGCTCCAACCTCCGAAATTTTCATCCCAAGAGAGCTATTTATTATAGTGAGTTTGAATGCTTGGGTTTTAGCCGTACTCACTTCGCTCATTCCCTCCTCACTAGTAGTCCTAGTGACCACACGAGGAGGCAAGCCCCTCTAAAGATAAACACAAAATAGCCTAATTTTCAAAACACAAAAGACACGGGTTCAATTTTAGTGCACCAATTGAAGTGTTTGCTAGACTAAGAAGACAAAGAAAGCAATTTTAAAATTAAATCTTTGCCAAAGTTCCTGCACCAAGATTATTAGTAGTTTTGAAATAATACCCCTCCTACAAGCACACAAGTTAGGTAAATTTTAGATCTTTTTGATAGATTCAAATATCCAATTCTCCACGAGTTATTTTGCATCATAAAAAATAGAACACCTGTAAAATTTTAATACATTACGAGAAATGTAAGAAAATCCTAAGGGGTCATATGTGGTCCTAAGGGTCACACATGTCTGACCCCTTAGGACCACATATGACCCCTTAGGAAACTATTGGGTCCTATGAGGTCAAATTGGGTCCTAAGGGGTACATTATACACACTAGGATGCTATAAGCGGTCATAGGTGGTTTTAAGGGGTCACATAGAACACATCTGTGACCCCTTAGGAAACTATTGGGTCCAATGGGGTCAAATTGGGTCCTAAGGGGTACATTATACACACTAGGATTCTATAAGGGGTCATATGTGGTCCTAAGGGGTCACCCATGTGTTAGAACACGTGTGACCCCTTAGGACACTACTGGGTCCTATGAGGTAGAATTGGGTCCTAAGTGGTACATTATACACACTAGGATGCTATAAGGGGTCATAGGTGGTCCTAAATGGTGTGTGACCCCTTAGGATACTATTGTGTCCCATGAGGTCAAATTGGGTCCTATTGGGTACATTATACACACTAGGATTCTATAACAGGTCATATGCGGTCCTAAGGGGTCACACATGTGTTAGAACAGATGTGTGATCCCTGAGGAGGAGATATGACCCCTTAGGAGAACATATGACCCCTTAGGACACTATTGGGTCCTAAGGGGTACATTATACACATTAGGATGCTATAAGGGGTCATAGGAGGTCATAAGGGGTCACACATGTGTGACCCCTTAAGACCATATATAACCCCTTAGGACACTATTCGGTCCTATGGGGTCAATTTGGGTCCTAAGGGGTACATTATACACACTAGGATTCTATAAGGGGTCATATGTGGTCCTAAGGGGTCACACATGTGTTTGAACACATGCATGACCCCTTAGGACACTATTGGGTTCTATGGGGTAAAATTGGGTCCTAAGGGGTACATTATACACACTAGGATTCTATAAGGGGTCATATGTGGTCCTAAGGGGTCACACATGTGTTTGAACACATGCATGACCCCTTAGGACACTATTGGGTTCTATGGGGTAAAATTGGGTCCTAAGGGGTACATTATACACACTAGGATGCTATAAGGGGTCATAGATGGTCCTAAAGGATCAAACATATGTTAGAACATATGTGTGACCCCTTAGGACACTATTGGGTCCTATAAGGTCAAATTGGGTCCTAAAGGATACATTATACACACTAGGATGCTATAAGGGGTCATATGTGGTCCTAAGGGGTCAAACATGTGTTAGAACACATGCATGACCCCTTAGGACACTATTGGATTCTATGTGGCCAAATTGAGTCCTAAGGGGTAAATTATACACATGCTAAGATTCTATAAGGGGTCATATGCACTCTTAAGGGGTCATACATGTGTTCTAATACATGCATGAGCCCTTAGGACCACATATGACCCCTTAGGACACTATTGGGTCCTATGGGGTACATTATAGACATTGGGATGCTATAAGGGGTCATGCATGTGTTAGAACACATGTGTGACCCCTTAGCACCACATATGACCCCTTATAACATCCTAGTGTGTCTATTGTGCATGCTATTGGGTCATAAGGGATATCTTATATAAACTAGGATGTTACAAGGGGTCATATGTGCTCCTAAGGAGTCACACATGTGTTCTAACACGTGTGACCCCTTAGGACCACATATGACCCCTTAGAGCATCCTAGTGTGTAGATTGTGCATACTATTGGGTCATAAGGGGTATGTTATATAAACTAGGATGTTACAAGGGGTCATATGTGGTCCTAAGGGGTCACATGTGTTAGAACACATGTGTGACCCCTTAGGACCAGATATGGCCCCTTAGGACACTATTGAGTCCTATGGGGTCAAATTGGGTCCTAAGGGGTACATTATACACATTAGAATGCTATAAGGGGTTATATGTGGTCCTATGTGGCCATGCATGTGTTCTAACACGTGTTCGAACACATGCGTGACCACCTAGGATAGAACACATGAGTGACCAACTAGGACCACATATGACCCCTTATAGCATCCTATTGTGTATGTTGTCCATGCTATTTGGTCATAAGGGATATGCTATATAAAATAGGATGTTTCAATGGGTCATATGTGCTCCTAAAGGGTCAAATGTGTGTTAGAACACATGTGTGACCCCTGAGGACCACATATGACCCCTTAGGACACTATTGGGTCCTACGAGATCAAAAGGGGTACTAAGGGGTCCATTATACACACTAGAATGCTACAAGGGGTCATATGTGCTGCTAAGGGGTCTTGCATATGTTGTGTGGCCTCTTAGCACCACATATGACCCCTTATAGCATCCTAGAGTGTACGATGTGCATGATATTGGGTCATAATGGGCATGTTATATAAACTAGGATGTTACAAGGGGTGATATGTGCTCCTAAGGGGTCACACATGTGTGACACCTTAGGACCACACATGACCCCTTAGGACACTATTGGGTCCTATGGGGTCAAATTGGGTCTTAGGGGGTCTTTATGAGTTATAAGGTATTATGTATTAAGGTATTATTATGCTTCATTACAATCATAGGAGGTCATTATAGTCAAAATAGATCTTAAGGGGTCTTATTGTGTCATTTTGGTGTGATTGAAGAGATGAATTTTGTAATATATTGGTCAATATTATCTTTAGATTTGAGTTATATCCATGATGTATTTCATGTGTTCTTGTTAAAAAGTATAACCTTTAAGTTTACATCTATTTTTTATTGTCATTCATTTTATATTCACAAATTGGAATAGTGGTTGTAGACACCCAAATTTGTCCACTTAATTAAATGAATACTAAGCATTTATTTGATTATTTAACCATCAATCAACAATTAATTAAGTTAATATTTAATTAATTCATCTTAACCCCTTTCTCCTATTAATTAAATAAATAATTCAATTTATTTGATTTAATTCACTTACACCATATCCTGACTTTTTTTTAATTAAATAAACAAATCACATTTATTTAATTAAATACCCTCTCTCAAATTTAAATAAATAAAAATTTATTTAAATCCATAAAAACCTCACCCACTTGCACTTTCTAGAAAATGCAAGTTGCACCACTATTTTAAATAAATAATTTTTTTATTTAAAATCATATTTATCCTCACCCACTTGAAACCTTTAATGACTTCCCTTAAAGTCTTCAAACCTTTAAAGGTTTCCTTCTAGAGTCTTCTCAAACCTTAAATGATTTTCATTAAAGTCTTTAAAACCTTTAATTGCTTCCTTCAAGAGACTTCTTAAGCCTTTAATTATTTCCCTCAAAGTCTTCAAGAATTTAATGCTTTATCCCCCCTTTTCTCATTTAAATAAATCCAAAATTCACTTGCACACTGTTAAATAAATTTATATTTATTTAAAAATCCTAAAAATCATCCCACTTGCATTCTCCTACAAAATTCACTTGCTCACTAATCTCCTTCTATATTCTTCTAACCCCCTTCTAGATTCTTCTAACTCCTTCTAATTATCCTAATCTCCCTCCTAATAATTTGCACATTCCTTAAGAAAAAGGTCACTTCTAAAAAACATGCAAAGTCTTACAAACCATTTGACCTTTGGTTAGAGACTTTCCTCTATCTTAACCATCATTTTGACTCATGAGTCTCTTCAAAGCATTTATTTATTTGACTAAGGTAACCATTTAACCCTTGCAAATTCATTTATCCATTGGATAAAAGTAATATCCATTAACCTAACCCTAACCCAACCCCCTAGGGTAGCCATTATGTCCCCTCAAGCATTTAATGCTCCTTATCTCTCCACTCAAGCCTCCTCATGGTGACACTTGTCAACATGGGATTGGGTTGAAAGTATCACATGGATTGAATATCTTTCAATCCTAACCCTTGTTAAGATTGCTCAATATTAACCCTTCATTTCCCCATTTCTTCTATAAATAGAACCCTTCTCCTCAAGCAAAGAAGGAAGCATTAGAGTATTTTTACTATACTGGTATTAGCATAGAGGTTTCTCATAGCATCACTATCTACACTTGCATAGCATTTTTTTATCATATCCAATCATCTTGAATCTCTATATGGCATCCGTGGCTAGTGCTAAAAGATGAGAGCTACAATCATTTGGGACTTGGAGAGGGGAGAAACAAGGGAGAAGAATCAAAAGGCATCATGTAAGCATCTTAGGGAGACTTTTCTCCTTTCTTTGTTTTGTGAAACTTCTTTCATGCTTTTTGTAATCTCTTTTGATATGTTTGGAATGGTTTTTAGTTCTTTGTTTTGGGTTTATGGTTGAAGCTAACTTATAAACATTGAAATTTGTTGTTGTCTTTTCCCCACTTCCACAACATCATTTGGTGAACCTGGTGTTAAAAAAAATCTCTAAACACGTCTCATTGTTCTTTATCTAAAAACAAGTACCCGACCTACAAACCCAATTGCACCTACACACCCTTGGGAGAATCTCTTGAAAATATTTTACACCAGCTCATCTCTTCTGATCTTATCACATTACCTAAAACATCAAACTATGAACCACAAGTCAAACCTTCCTGGTGGAGATATAATGTGTATTGTGGATTTCATAAAGGAAGAGGGCACAAAACAAACAACTGTCATCGATTAAAGGATATTGTTCAAGACCTCATTGATCGAGGTGACATAGAAGTGGATGGTCACAATGCAAAAACTTCCAATACTAATCATACCATGTTAAAAAATCCACTCCCATAATATGAAAAAGGAGGTCCCTCCCATCAAGGTAATAATCAAGATAACATGACAAACTATACACGCGCAACCTATACCTATATTGTCAATAATTTTTATGATGCCAATGAACAAGTTTGCTACCATTACCATCAAAGGCAAAGATCCTGCATGCAATGTTGTTTACCGTCGTAGCAAGCTTGCTTACTAGGTGCACCATCAAGAGCGACATTTGTGCCCAAACATTATAATCTTGTGGACCAATTAGATAAGACACCATCACGTATCTCCATACTAGAGATTTTGTGCATATCACCCTCATATAAAACCATCTTAGATCAAGATCTCTAAGAAGTGTCAATTCCACCCAACCTCAATACAAATCAATTTTAAGCCATGGTTGGTAGTCTCAAATCATCACCATGTATCACTTTTGCAGAGAATGACGATGCATCCTTTCAACAACCGCATAAAACCCCTCTCCACATTGAGGGATTCATACATAAACACAGAATCAAGTGAGTCTTGATTGACAATGGAGTTGGCCTTAACATTTGCACATTATAGCTAATCACAACATTGGGATATGCAGAAGATGCCAGAAACTGGATTACCATCAAGGCCTATGATGATGCATAATGCTCCTCTAAAGGGTGTGTCATGCTACCAGTCAGGGGAGGACCCATGGTGAAGAATGTAGTCTGTCAAGACCTAAGCCTCCCTCTTCCATACAATCTCCTATTAGGTAGACCATGGATTCACGCCATGCAAGAAGTACCTTACCATCAATGCATTACGTTTTTCTATAACGAGGTAGAGATTACTATCCTTGATGATGCCAACCCATTCGCTTTTTGCAACAATATAAGGCATCAACCTAATATCACAGTCCCTAGCAATAGAGAAGCCACAACCTCATCATCTTACATTCACCTCACCAGTCCATTGATCCCTACACCCAAACAAGAAAAGATGAAAAATGAAAGTACAAGATAAGGCCCAGGAGAGTATAATATTAGTTAGATTTTCTATGTTGGCCAACTATCCCTCTCACCTAGGACTTGTGGAAAACCACAACAGTCACTCAAACCACTTGTTGCAGCCCATACTACTACACTTGATGGCTTCATCCCAAGCAGTTCAGAGGAACAGGAAACTATTGATGAAGATTTAGCATGATGGATATACAAACACCCTTCCGACATAGCTAGATAACAGGTCAGGATCCCGACAGAGAGGTATGGTAAAGGATTTACCCTAATGCAAAAGATGGGCTATGATACAAGGATAACTTTAAGAAACCACCCCTTGGGCAAAAGTGTAAAATCCTAGCGATTCAAACATTATTTTTAGGGGAAAATTTTCATAATGATGGCTTTCAAAGTAGGAAAGAAAATTATTTTGTATTGGCAATTTTTTCCTAGGGTATGAAAAATTACATAAAATTATGGCGAATAATACCTTGTTCCATGGGGAAATATATATTGTAGGAGGTGAATATTTTTTCGTTTAAAAGAACAAATATATAATTGTATGGGCAAAAAAATTTAGTCCAAAGGAAAAATTATTTAGCGTATTGGCTATTTTTATCCACCGCTTGAAAATTATTTAATTTGTTTGGCTAATATTTTGTTATTTATGGAAAAATATATATTTTATTGGCGATTTTATGAATTCATTTCCATTAATAGACAAGCCACATCACATCACATCAATACATCACATTAATTCCAGAATTTGCACGATGTATTGATAAGCGTGACCTTTTTGACACGTGAAGGGTGACACGTACCTAAAATCCATCATTGATTTTAAACCGTTCAATGATCGTAGATGAATGGCTGAAGTTTTATTTTGGCCCAAATTTCTGAAGAGAACGTAGTTTAGCAAAAAGTGCCCGAAATGGAATTAGATTCAATAGACACGTATCAAATGTCATGGTCAATAATGTTGGTCATTTAATATATGTCTAGTCACTAATTGCAATCCACTCTGTCCCCATGACTTTCAATGTCGTACTGGTTTATAGTTGTTTCCAAGTTCGCACACTCATGCATTTATGGGAAAGATTTGCAGAGATATAGGAAAGGTTTAAAAAAATTAAAGTAATTAATATAGTTAGAGAAAGTATTAATACAATCAAGAGCTTCATCTATTTATATACGATCTTTGCTTCTTTCATCTTCAATTAGCCTTTGGTAGATAAATCGTCAGAGCTTGTGGTATTTAAATTTTGCCTCTGGTTTAGGTCTTTAGTCTCAGGCTGTTTAATTTGGTAATATTATTTCTCAAGATGGACACTCCTATCCACTTGAGAATCATATCTGAGGAGGACCAGAGGGCCTTTTTGGGCTCCATTATAGACCCAACCCTCCAATCAATCTACAAGGAGGTTGGGATGTTCACAAATGAGGCTATGAGGATGGTGATGGGCAGAGACTTTCAACGTAATCAAAATAGATACCATGTTAACATAGATGTTACATCACATTTCTTGGCATCTCTTCTGGACCTCAAAGGAGACAAGGTGGATATGTTGATATTGTTAAGGAAGGTGTTTAAAGAAGACTTCCTTGGAGACGATGTTACTATTGTCATCTTTGCAGAAGTAGGGCCAAGGATCCCTTGGGCGAATGAATTAACCAAGCTTCTCCTCCCTAACCAAATAGTGCGAGTGGCCAGGCAACCATTTCTTTTGAACCTAAATGCGGAGCAATTGACGCGTCATAGGAAATGGGTGTGGATTGGTAGGGACTTTCTCCAGAAATGGTTCCTCCTGGACAACTTTCTAAACTATTCTCTCAGCTTATAATGTCTGAAGAATTCTACATGGAGGGAGCGCGAGATTCTTAGGGTAAACCATGAATGTGTCCACTACCTGTGCCCTAGCCCTGACCCCCTAGTAGTTTTATTTTTTTGGCTATGTCCTCATAACCTCACAAGATCACTCATTTTGGCTTTAAAGTTTTTGAGGGACCCAAGTCTCAGACATGTAAAAATTGTAAATTTCCGAAACATAAATATTAATGATAATTTTGCAAATTCTTTTTGTCTATGAGCTACATTATTTCAATATTTTGTTAAACAATGGAAATAAATTTAATATTGCGATCTTTTTTATGTAATGTTTCTTCATCTTTATTTAATATATAAAACAAAATCCAGTTCGTTCCATTAATTATTTATACATTAATTATCGTTGATTATAATTTTATAAATATTAAAAAAAAAAGATGTTTATCTCACGAAAAACAAGTGAATTAAAAGTCCAACTTGTTGTTGAAGTTTTGAACTAGTGCATGCGGAGGAACAATAAACATGTTTTGCAAACTTTTAATGGAAGACTTCCATAAATGATAAACATTTAATTAAGTATAGTTAAATTCTAAATTTTCAATTGTATACTTAATTAAATTTAATAAGCTCTATTTCGGCAGAAGTTGAAAAGGATTGAAAAGTCTACTAGGCTGAAAAATAGGAGATGTTGGACGCTTTCCTTTGTAAGATGTAGGAGGCGGTATTGTAACATATAAAGGAGGAATATAAGGTGTAGGAAGGAAACCGAGTCCATCATGAGGAGGATGAATATGTCTAGGATCTCTAGGCTCACTCAAAGATAAGATTATATCATTCTTCCATTTTTATAAGATTGAAAAAGAGCATCACTTCGAGTCTTAAGAGGCTCAAATTGTTTAGGCTAAAATTAATCAAGATTAACATCTCCATGCCTCACCGTGGGTTGGTACATGCTATGATTTATAGTTACAATTTTGTCATTATGTAGAAATTTGAGAAATTTATGAACGATAGATGAGATCGCTTTCATGGAAGAGAACCAAGGATGTCCCAACTTCACACAAAATTGATTTGATGTAGGAATGATAGCAAAAATGACATCTAAGAACTTAGTACCAACCTTAATGGGAAGAGCAATAGAACCTATAGTAGGACAAGAGAAATCATCAAAGATCTTAACCACTAAATCAAATTTATCATATGTTACTTCATGCAATTGTAAAGTATAAAGATATTCTTAAGTTATTACATTCACCATACATGTTGGATAAATGAGAACCCCTCGTGAGAGTATGTGTTTGATCTTTGCAGTGATATATAGTAGGCCATTAGGTGCTTCAATAGTCCCACTAAGATCAAAGGTAATGCATATTGCATAGGTCCTTAGGAGGTGCAGGTTTATCAATAAGATTCACCACATTATTAGACTCAAGGCCAAGGTCATTAGAAGAAAATTCAAGATTCTCAGACTCCATTAGAGAACAAGATTAGACTCAATTAGATCAACGACCTAGGGTGGATTTCAGCCTGAATGTGGGAAGTAAACACATTTGTGAGAACTTCATCTGGAATTGAACGTTTTACATTTAATTAACTATAATTAAGTCTATAAAGCTCTATTTAGGGCGAAGTTGAAAAGGATTAAAGAGACTTCGAAAAAAATCTGGAAAAGTGCCTCGAGTCGAATGACGTGTCTGAAAAATGACAAAAGTCATGGGACCCATGACAACTGACAACAGATACCATTGTCCGTTGGATGAGCACATATCAATGACTTAGGGTGGATTTCATCCTAAATGTGGGAAGTAAACACATTTGTGAGAACTTCGCCCGAAATTGAACGTTTTACATTTAATTAACTATAATTAAGTTTATAAAGCTCTATTTTGGGCAAAAGTTGAAAAGGATTCAAAAGACTTAAAAAATAATCTGACAAAGTGACTCGAGTGTGGCAAGGTGCCCAAAAAATGGAAAAATTCATGGGACCCACTGTTAGGAACCGATAAGGACAACTGAGGGGGGGGTGAATAAGTTGTCAATAAATTGCAACCCAAAACAAATTATCCCAACTTAAAACTTAGTGTCGGTAAAACAGATTAACAGTTATAGCAATACCGGTACAAATTAATGCATAAAATAGAAAGGAAAACAACATCCACAACACATGACACAAAGATTTTGACATGGAAACCCTGTAAGGGGAAAAACCACTGTGGGAAACCTTACCCACAATCAGATGATACTACTGCAGATAGTAAGTGAATACAATAATGGGGTCTGCACATGCAGAAAGGCCAACTTCCTATAGCTCACTTCTCAATCACAAAATAGGAGTCACACTGACTACATAGTTGGATGGTTAAATCCAATAATCAATGTACTTCTTCAATATAGCATCTACAATGCTGGATTCAGTATCGGTTTAAGCTCTGCGCATGAGTGCCAAACACCTTCATGACCTTTAACAACCTTCCTTCAACCTTTGGATAGTATCTACATGATTCACACAAGGATCTTCTTATTTTCACTCTTCATAATGATCTTCAATATTTGCACACACTCACACACTTCTTCCAAATAAGATCTTACAATTATTTATACAAAAACATAAGATCTAATCATTAGGTCGGCTCCTTAAAGATACTACATTTAAATCAATTACAAAATAAGTCTTAGTGCAATAATATGTTGGTCTCAATACATTTACACATTATCCAATCAATAAACCATTTCCAAAATGTGTTGTGTTGATCTGGAACATGATTTCTCATACCGGTTCATAACCTGGACCTATCTGTCGGTTAAGGAAAATATGTGAACTCGATCAGACCAATATGCGAAACGCCAAATGCAAACATCCAATCCATGTCTTCAACATAACCAAATGATCTCCAAATGATAACAAGTCATCGTCAATTTCCTGAGCTACCGGTGAAACATATACCCGTAACTGTGCATAGGCCAATATCCATATCGGGACCATAATGTACCTGTTCAACAACAAATCAATATAACCAGAGTGTTGGCATCAATGACAAAACCAATGCAACACATGACGAAGTCATCCATAATACCAACAATCTCCCCCTTTGGCATTGATGGCAACACTAGATGGAAAAACATCTAAGTGCCAAAAATAGAATGCCAAATACCAACAATCTCCCCTAAATAGATCAATACAAAGTTTTGTACCAAAACCAAAATACATCTTTCCAAGTATAATGTTTTTACATAGACATCTCTCCCCCTTTGATATCAAATACCAAAGTAGTTAAGAATCACAATCAGAACATAACATACAACTAACTACTCCTCCTGAGTAGTAGCTCTCCTTCATCAAGACCGAAAAAAAGATTTTTCTGTTAGTCCATGTCGGTTTGATGCCAATCTTCATCATTTAAGTCTCTGCTGGTGGGGGGATTACCCCAAGCTTCCCTCTGAGATATTCAAATTTTTCCTTAGGCAAAGGCTTTGTAAAATATCTGCAATTTGCTCTTTAGTGTTTACATAAACCAATCTCACTTCATTTTCTTCAACATTTTCTTTCAGAAAATTATACTTAATAGAAACATGCTTTGTTTTAGAGTGAAATACCAGATTCTTTGATATATCTATTGCTACTGAGTTATCACAGTAAATAATTACCAGTTCTTTGCATTTTACCTTGATATCCTTCAACATTTGCTTGATCCATAATACCTGAGTACAATTAGTTGTTGCTGCAACATATTCTGCTTCTGCTGTAGATAATGATGTGCAAGTCTGCTTCTTGTTGATCGATGAAATTAATCTTTTGCCATGAAAGAATGCGCCGCCAGTGGAACTCTTTCTGTCATCCACATCTCCTGCCCAATTTGCATTTGTATATGCACATAACTCAAAATTGTCATCCTTAGGATACCATAAACCAAGATTTGTTGTGCCTTGCAGGTACCAGAAAATCCTTTTTACTACAGTTTCATGATTTTCTTTAGGATTGCTTTGAAATCTTGAAACAATACACACTGCATTCATTATATCAGGTCTGGTTTGTGTCAAATACAGTAACCCTCCTATCATATATTTGTACCTTGTTGGATTTATAGGAGTTGAATCATCCTTTAATGTCAATTTATTAGTTGTAGTCATAGGAGTGCTTACTGGTTTGGAGTTTTCCTTTCCAAATTTCTTCAAGAGTTCCTTCAAGTATTTTGTTTGACAAATGAATATACCTTTATCTGTTTGAGAAATCTACAAACCTAGAAATTCTTTTATCTCTCCAATCATAGACATTTTGAATACTTCCTACATCTTGTTAGCAAAATCTTTGCATAGCCCCTCTTCTCCTCCAAAAATGATATCGTCCACAAATACTTCAATAACCAAAATGTCATCATTGGTAATTTTGTAATACAGATTACTATCAACATTACCTTTTGTGTATCCAAGCTTTAGAAGATATTTATCCAGTCTAGCAAACCAAGCTCTGGGAGCTTGCTTTAATCCATATAAATATTTTCTTAATCTGCAAACCACTTCCTTCTCATCTGTTAATGAAAATCCATCAAGCTGCTCAATGTAAACTTCTTCTTTAAAATATCCATTCAAAAATGCACATTTTATAGCCATCTGATAAACTTTATAGTTCTTGTGAGCTGCAAATTCAAGAAATAGTCTTACTGCTTCAATTCTGGCTACCGGTGCAAAGGTTTCATTATAATCAATTCCTTCTTTCTGAGAATAACCTTTACAAACTAATCTTGCTTTGTTTTTGATTACTTCACCATCTTCATTCAGTTTATTTCTAAATACCCATTTAGTTCCAATTACATTTTTATCTTTAGGCTAGGGAACTTGTGAGGCCTCACCTCGACTCAGTTTGACATTCAGTGGATTTTATATTTTAGACTACTACAGATACTCTGTTTTGATGCTTTTTTTTGAGACTTAGAAATTATATGATTTCAGGATATTGGATAACATTGCTATGAATTGATGTTTTACTTACATGCTTTATGAGATAGAACACTACATGATTATTAGATAAAATGATATTGCAATGATAGATGTCGTTAATGAATTTGCAGGACTTTACTTTGAATATAGAACTATGATGTATGTTTAGTTTATGTGAATTGGGATGAAAATTGCTTATGTAAATTTGCTTGACAAAAGATGTATTCAATCTGTGCAGATGGAAATTGTATGCAAGTAATGATGTGCATTGTTATATTATTGAATTATATTTTATATGAATATTTGGGAGTACTAATGTGTAAATTGAGATGCGCAGGAAATTTACCATGTGACCATGGAAAATTACGGAGAATCAAACCTAGACTTATGTATGTTCGTAAAGCCAGGGTTTGTCTATTTGGAGAGACAACACCCCGTTTGTGTTGTATTTTATTCGTATCAGTATATGTTGCATGTGTGTTATGTGTTATTTAAATTTTTTTGTGTAAAAACCTCAAGAGACAATTTCATGTTTATTTTGTAAAAAGTATTTTATTAGTGTCACTTGACACATGTGTGGATTTAAATTTAAATATTTTATCTTGTCTCTTGATGGGAAAGTGTTAATTATTATTAGTTTTAAATAAAATAATGTGTTGTCAAAAAGATATTTTGAGAATATAATATTTGGAGTGGTCAACTTATGTTTGACCCGAAAATAAACTTCAGAGGGGTTTAAAATGGGTTAAATGAACACCTAGGGGTAGTTTATTAGGGTTTCCTAAAGCCCATAAGGTATACCTAGGGGTTAGGGGTAATTTTAGGCAAGTTTCTACTTTATTATGATCTTTTTAACGCTTTAAAAATTGGCTTTTTTGGGTTGAGCGAAAATTGAAAATTGAAGTGAAAATCAAATCAAGATTTTCCCTCTTGGAAGGAAAGTCTTTTTGCATTTTTCCTTTCTTCCTTCTTTTTGTTGATTTTTTTTTAGAATCCTGTGAGAACTCAGTGAGTGAGCTTCTTAAGGAAGATTTTTGGGGAATAGCTGGTTAATCACCCACTCTCCATTTTTGGAGACAGAAGAAAATTTGGAAGAAAAATAATGTTATGGGATAAAGAAATTGATTAAGGAAAATAAAGAATTGTGGATTGGGCAGCTCTTCTTCAGATATCATTATAACCTTTGGGCAGATTAAGGTTGGTTTCATTTTTACTTTTAATGACTTGTTTTTTGTTTATTTCTGAAAGTTGTTGAATAAGAAAATCTGTATTCTTGAAAATGAAAGTTTGAAAATCTTTTGGTTTTGTTTTATGAATGAATGTGTTTTGGGAGTTTTCTCAAGATCTCTCTTTCTCTTGGGAGAGAAGAGGATCTTGAGGGTGGTAGCAGTGACAGCCCTCGAGTGAGAGACTCTCTTTAGAGAGCGATCACAAGGGATCTTTGTGTGACCCTTGCTGCATGGCCTGTTTGTGCAATGGGGGTCATAAGGAGGGTTATAAGGCTAGAATGCCTTTGGGGGGCATAAGGATTATGGGGTTGAGATTTGATATTTTATTTGTGCCATGAGGTGGCTTCTTGTTATTTCATACTTGCAGAATTCTCCTCAGGGTATTTGGTCCACTACCACCCTTGAAAATGTTCACCACCAGAGTGTGGTGCTGTGAAAGCCAGGTTGGGAATGTGTCTGGAATATTTGTATGCTTTGTGTTTCTTTGTGTTTGCCTGTTTGTACCCGTCTAGGAATTGGTTCTCCGAGCTCGGGGGTGGCTACCAGTTAGCCTAGGCTGGGAGGTGAGCACTCCGTGGTCAGTTTGTGTTTTCTATTATGCAGGGAATTCGGAAGAAAGAGGATAGGATTCACGAAAGATATTCAGAAGATTGTATTTGAAGATATTTGAATTCAGTTGCAGATGTATGTTTAAAGTTGTTGTAAATGAATGTCTCAAATTCAAGAGAAAGGAGAAGCAAGTTGAAATTTGTAATAGTAGACTTGAAATCTTAATGTTGTGACTGTTCAGAGAAATCATTCTGTAAATTTGGTAGAATATTTTAGAAATGTTTTAAAGAAAGAAAAGCTTGTTATTTCTACTTCGGGTTTATAAAAAAAAAAAAGGGTTTAAATTGTGTTGCATGCAAAAAGCTTCTTGTATTATGGAAAGAAATAAAAGATTGGTTTTTTTTCATTTTGACTTTAATTATATTTCACTTGTGGCAAATAAAAGATTATTGTTGTTGAAAGATTTCTATGCATTTTTTTTATAAAAAAAGTTGTTTTAAGTAAATATTCTATTTAAAAAAAAAAAGAATATATAAATGGATTTCTTTATTTCCAGAAAAAAGTATAATGTATCTTTATAAAATACTTTGAATTGTATTTTTGTTAACATTGATTTAAAAGCTAGCTTTATAAATGAATTTATATATATATATATATATATATATATATATATATATATATATATATATATATATATATATATATATATATATATATATATATATATATATATATATATATATATATATATATATTTCTATTTTAGATTAAACTTAATGTTATCTTTTTCTTTATTATATTAGTTTAGAATTTTGTATGTAAAATTCTCTTCAAAAAAAAACCTTATATAAATTTATATTGAAATAAATTTCATTTTTATTTTTACTATACTTATTTAAGTTATTTATAAATATATATATATATATATATATATATATATAAATATATATATATATATATACATATAAATATTATTATGTATTTTAATTAAAAAAAAAATTTAATTTTAAAAAAAAAATCTAAAATGAAGTTTAGGGGTCCCCGCGGGCTCCTCTGTGCGTACGCACAGTGGACGTCCGCGCGGCGCCCACTGTGTGCACGCACAGTGGAGCCGCTTGCGGCTCCCACTGTGTGGGCACACAGTGGACGGCCGCGGCCGCCACTGTGTGGCCACACAGTGGTGCCGCCAGCGGCGCCCACTGTGTGGGCACACAGTGGAGCAGCGGCGCCCACTGTGCGCTCACACAGTGGCGCGCACGTGGCTGGACCCGTTTTGCTCCCCCGTGACCTGCATTAAAATATTAATGGAATTCATGGTCGCCAAGGGCTTCGGCCCGGCCATGAAGTTTAGCAGTTGAAAAAAAATATAATAATATAAAGGGTTTAAAACCCTAACCGAGTGGAGGTTAGGGCAGGTTAATGTTAATTAAAATAATAATTAAATTATTTACCAGTTTAGTTAAATATACATATATATATGTTTCCATAAATACATATGGAAATTATATATATATGTATATAAATGTATGAATTTGAGCATTTTTGTATAAGTAATTAAATTTTAAATATATAAATATATGCATAAACAATTATGTATATATGTATATATTTATTTAATCCTGATTTTAACTTTGGTTAAATTATAAAGAGAAATATAAAAGAATTAAAAAGACTATAAAGTCATATTGGAGGATAAATTAAAATATCTCTCCTAATACTTCTAGTATGAATAATTTAACAAAACTATTAATTAAATATCTTTCGGAGATAAAATTTAAACCAGTAGGTTTTCCGCGTTTAGAATATAACTGATTGTCGATGCTTCGTTCGTTTCAGAATGAGCTCGAACTTATTAATGGAATTTTCTCTAGCGCTTGTCGCAAGAGTGTGCTTTTAAATTAAATTAGTATCCCTTTTAAAAAAAAAAATTTGTTCCGTTTTTGCCCTAAATTTTGGGCATGACAGAACTAATGTCCAAGTATTATTTTTTTCAATATGTTCTAATTCTTCTTCCATTGTTTTTGTCCAATATTTATCTTGACATGCTTCAACAACTGATGTAGGTTCAACTTGAGAAATTAAACATACCTCTTCATTTGCCAATCTTCCTCTTGTCATAACACCTTGATTTTTGTTTCCAAATATATGATTTTCTGAGTGATTCAATCTTACATACCTGGGTTTATTCTGATTTCCATTTACAGGTTGTTGTTCTTCAGTCACAATTGAGTTTTCTGATGATGTTAGTGTGACTGGTTCTTCATTCTGTTCTGGTGCAATCCATGCTGGTTTATTTATAATCATTTCTATTGTCGGTTCAGAACCTATAGATCTTTATTCTCCTCTAAAATGTTCATCTATCTTCACATTAGTACTTTCAATGATCTTCTGCAATCTTTTATTTTAACATCTATATGCCTTGCTTCTATTTAAATAACCAAGAAATATTCCTTTATCACTTCTAGGATCAAATTTGCCAATAGAATCATCTCTCCTAATATAGCATTTGCTTCCAAATATTCTAAAATATTTAAGAGTAGGAATATGACCGAACCATAGCTCATAAGGGGTCTTACCAGTTTCACCTTTGATGTGAACTTTGTTGAAAGTATAAACCATTGCATTTACTGCTTCTCTCCAGTACATATGAGGTAGATTTGCTTCCATCATCATGGTTCTTGCAGCATCCAGTATAGTTCAGTTCTTCCTTTCCACAAATCCATTCTGTTGGGGTGTTTGGGGTGCTGATGGTTGTCTTTTGATTCCATTCTCTTCATAATATGCATTGAATTCCATAGATGTGAATTCTCCTCGTTGATCAGATCTCAAACATTTGATTTTCTTACCGGTTTCATTCTCTACCATTGCCTTGTATATCTTGAATCTCCCAAAAGATTTTGATTTCTCCCTGAGAAAAGTAACCCAACACATTCTAGAATAATCATCAATTATTAACATAAAGTATCTATCACCCTGAGGACTCCTTGTCCTTGCTGGACCACATAAATCAGTATGAATTAAAACAAGAATATTATTGGATTTCTCAGAAATGCTCTTAAATGTTGTTCTAACTTGCTTTCCCATTTAACATTCCTTACATACCAGATTATGAGGTTTCACAATCTTAGCTAAATCCATTACTGCCTTGATTGAACTGATCTTTACAATGCAATCAAAATTCACATGACAAAGTCTTTTATGCCATAACCAACTTTCATCAATCTAAGCAATCAAACATGTCTTATCACTGGTATTCAAATGAAAGATATTGCCTTTAGTCTGATTACTGATTGCAATCTCCAATCCAATTCGGTATATGATTTCGAATTTCCCATTCTTGAATTGTAATTGAAATCCTTTTTCCATTAGCTGACCAACACTCAAAAGATTATTCTTTAAACCTTCAACATAATAAACATTGTCAGTATTGTGCTTACCATCCAAAGATATAGTGCCTCTTCCTTTGATTAAACAAGATTTATCATTTCCAAATCTTACTAGAGCTCCATGACATTCCCGTAATGATAATAATTTGCTTTTATCACTAGTCATATGATGTGAGCATCCACTATCAATGATCCATTCATCCTTTTCTTCAATTTTTGTTGTCAATGCCTGCTCTACTGGTTTGACAATAGGTGTCGGTTGATCTTCTTTTATTACAACAAATGCCCATCCACTATCTGCATGATCATCATCAGAATCATCTATAACACCTTCATCTGCATAGTAACATGACTTTTCTTTGTTTTTCTTAAATCTGTATCTTTGATATTCAGGGTTAGGCTTATATGTTCTTTTTGCCTCATCTCTTAGTCTTGAATGTCTATCAAGACACCTAGACGCCATATGACCAACTTTATTGCAATTAAAACATTTGAAAGGTGCTTTACCTTCATACTTACTTCCTATTGGACCTTTAGGCATCTTCCTTGCAAATAGTGCTTCAAGTTTTTCAAGTTCTTCATTTTCTCTTATGATATCTTCAAGTTATTTTGCATAAAGTGTTTTCCAATCAGATTTGTTAGATGATGATGATGATGATGATGATGATGATGATGATGTTGATTCTTTGAAGGCTATATCAGTCTTCACTGTAGCAATAGGACCAAATTCTTCAAGCTCAAATGTTGAAAGTTTTCCAGCCAAAGTATCTCTAGATACGGATGTATTAGGCATTGTTCTCAACTCATTAATAGTTGTCACTTTAATTTTGTAAGCCGATGGCAAAGCTCTTAAAACTTTAGAAACAATTTCATATTCACTTAAAGATCCTCCACAACATTTTATTCCTAAAACAATTTCATTAACTCTTTCCATAAATGCATAAATTCTTTCATCCTCTTCCATTTTTAAATTTTCATACTTGACCCGGTAAAATTCCAGTTTTGCAATTTTGACAATGGAATCTCCTTCATTCAATGTTTCGAGTTTATCCCAAATAGATTTTGCAGTAGATCTGTCTGATAATCCCATGATTTGTTGATCTGATAATGCGCTTGGAAGTGATTCTCTTGCTTTGCAATCATTCTCCAAGTCTTTAGCCAAGGTTGTTGCATTAGGGTTATTTGGATTACGAGCAACATAGCCATTCTTTGTAACATCCATATATCTCTTCCAATGCAGTTTAGATGTGTTTCCATTCTGATCTTCCATATACCATAGTTAGTTCCATCAAGTTTGGGATTGTCCTTCCTAAAGATATTTGCTACCATAGGATCTCCTCGAGTTGTTAGGCTTCTGCAAAAAGAGGACTAGGCTCTGATACTAATTGCTAGGAACCTAGAAGGACAATTGAGAGGGGGGGGTGAATCAGTTTTCAATAAATTGCAACCCAAAACAAATTATCCCAGCTTAAAACTCAATGCTGGTAAAATAGATTAACAGTTATAGCAATATCGGTACAACTTAATGCATGAAACAGAAAGGAAAACAACATCCACAACATGTGACACAGAGATTTTGATGTGGAAACTCTATAAGGGGAAAAACCACGGTGGGAAACCTTACCCACAATTAGAAGATACTACTACAAATAGTATTTGAATACAATAATGGGGTCTGCACATGCAGAAAGGCCAACCACCTAGAGCTCACTGCTCAATCACAAAATAGGAGTCACACTGACTACACAGTTGGATGGTTAAATCCAATAATCAATGTACTTCTTCAATATAGCATCTACAATATTGGATTCATTACCGGTTTAAGCTCTGCGCATGAGTGCCAAACACCTTCATGACCTTTAACAACCTTCCTTCAACCTTCAGATAATATTTGCGTGATTCGCACAAGGATCTGCTTATTTTCGCTCTTCATAATGATCTTCAATATTCGCACACACTCACACACTTCTTCCAAATAAGCTCTTACAATTATTTATACCAAACCTAAGACCTAATCATTAGGTCGGCTCCTACAAGGTATTAAATTTAAATTAATTACAAAATAAGTCTAGGTGCAATAATATGTCAGTCTCAATAAATTTGCATATTATCGAATCAATAAACCATTTCCAATTTAATGTGTCGTGCTGATCTGGAACATGATTTCTCATACCGGTTCATAAGTTGGACCTATCTGTCGGTTAAAGAAAATATGTGAACCCGATCAGACCAATATGCAAAACGCCAAATGCAAACATCCAATCCATGTCTTCAACATAACCAAATGATCTCCAGATGATAACAAGTCATCATCAACTTCCTGAGCTACTGGTGAAACATATACCGGTAACTGTGCATAAGCCAATATCCATACCGGGACCACAATGTGTCGATTCAACAACAAACCAATATAACCAGAGTGCCAAATCAATAATGTAGACCTCCACAAAGATAAGTGTTGACATCAATGACAAAACCAATGCAACACATGATGAAGTCATCCATAATACCAACACCCACGACAACTGACAATAGATATCATCGTCCATTTGATAAACACATATCAATGACTTAGGGTGAATTTTGACCTGAATGTGGGAAGTAAACACATTTGTGATAAATTTGCCTGGAATTGATGTTTTACATTTAATTAAATATAATTAAGGTCTACAAAGCTCTATTTCAGGCGAAAGTTGAAAAGGATTAAAAAGACTTAAAAAACAGTCCGGAAAAGTGACTTGAGTGTGGTGACGTGCCCGAAAAATGGCAAAAGTCATGGGAGCCACAACAACTGACAACAAATACCATCGTTCATTGGATGAGAACAAATCAATGACTTAGGGTGGATTTCAGCCCGAATGTAGGAAGTAAACACATTTTTGAGATGTTGACCCGGAATTGAACGTTTTACATTTAATTATCTATAATTAAGCTCTATTTTGGGCAGAAGTTGAAAAGGATTAAAAAGACTTCAAAAACAGTCTAGAAAAGTGACTTGTCACTCGAGTCTAGTGACGTGTTCACTATCCTTAGAATTTAGACTAAAGCAATGAATTTTTTATCCTTCGGTGACAAATAGATATTAATAATAATTTATAAAATTTCAACAAGATTCTACATATTTTGCCCTTTAGGTATTACTTTTGTACTTTTCAGTGTTTTCAAAATAAGTGACTCATAAATTATAATCGTATTTCATTTCATGGACAAACCACTAAATCAAGGGAGATTCAAAAATGACTACTAGATTGAGGAATGCAAGTTGCAACAGAGTTTGTCTGCGCCAATCTAGCGAAATAGAAATTTCAGGTAAAATCTAGAACACCTACATCCTGTGTTTTTTACCTTTTTAATCTCGTGGTTCAATTTGAGGGTTAGCATTTCTAGGCTTGTATCTAACATTATTTTGAATTATTAACAATAAAAATGATGGGGAAACTAAGAAGTAGTAGTTCAACAGGAATCCAAGTGAAAAAAAATAGATCTAACCAAACTGGTTAAAACACCAATTTTCCCTGATGAATACCATGAGATTTATGACCCTGCCATCCATAGTAAAAAGCGTATCATAGATATTAGATATGCATTGTCTAATAAGGTGGTAGATCCAAGTAGGGAAAATTTTACTATTTTCAACATAATGTTAAAACAAAGAACAAATAAAATTGCATTGTGGGATATTGGATTGGGAATCATTGTGTTACCTGAAGTATTCTCTTGCCCTGAATTTGTCATGTTCCGCACCAAAAATTATGATGAAGATAAAAAATAAATTGTCAATAAAAATACAAAAGAGGAAATTCTATCCATAAATGTGGGAGAATTTGCTCATTTGTTGAACCTAGGGTTTTGAACACAAAACTCAAACGTCCACATTTACCTAGGAAAACTGGTAGGGAATTATGAGAGTCTCGATCCAAGTCGTAGAGATTCATTTATCAGATCTCTAATAATGCATGGTGCTCCATTGGATCAGAATCATAAGCCTCATTATGATTCTAATATTTTTGTTCCATGGGTTCGGGATACTATTTCCTTGTTGACATTTTTCCTGGGATTGGAAAATGATAGGGAAGTGGGTGCTAGCCTTCTTGAAATGATTTTTAATATCCATTGTGTAAGTCAACTAGAAAGATATAATTTTGTTGAGCATGTTGTTCAATCCATGCAAAAACAATTACTAATGATCAAAAAAGGTTCCTGTAAGACATTTAGGTTCTCATCCTACTTGTGCCATCTCCTTCTATCTAGGTATCATGCAATATTCAAGACAAACAATCTTCACATTATGAACTATAATATTGATGAGAAGACTTAGAACATAATAGAGTGTCCAATATATGAATGGACACCAAAGATAAGGATGCATGATAACAAAAAGAACTACAACCATTTTGTAGGCTTCTTTTTGGCACCAATGTATAATGAAATTACAAGCACTCCAATGCCTAGATTGTATGTGTCTTGTAGAGATTGCATTCAACTCGGAAGTCAAATACAACTGGCTGACTGGTTCTTCATGGAAGAATACACTGTGTTAAGGTTTTACGGATCAACAGTAAAACCCTACAGACTTCCAATACATGTGACAGAGAGGGTATTTGCATTGGAATATGTACGGTAGTTGGAGAGCACAAATAGGCACTTCCATGGTCAGCAAAAGAAGAGCATATTTCCTTCCTTGCCTTTCTCATGTGCAGGGTTCACATTTGAGAAAAAATCATTCAATGTGGCACATGATTTTTTATTTATTTTTATCTTTGGTGATGAGGGTCTCTAGCAGTATGATCCAATCGATGTAGTTTAAGAAAGGCTTAAGAAAAATGGGAACTCTTCAGCTTTATGTCAACATGAAAGTAAACCATTGCTAGAAAAGCTTAGAAACATGGACTCTTGGGATGAGGTAAAAAAAGACATGGAGAAAATTTCCGCTGACAATAACATTTCAACAAAAGAAATGTCATCACAAATTATGGCATTGCACACACAAAGGACAACATAGGAGGGCATCCAAAATAGGAGGTCCTACAATTTCTACCAAAAATCTGCTAATCCATCTAACAAATCTATTCCCAAAATAATTCTGCAAGAATGTAAAGAAAGTTATTGGACTCAAAACAAAATAAATGATTTTTGGACTATGAGGAAGAATCTCGGTGAACCAAAGACCAGTGCATAATTTGAGTCCATCGACAAGGATGAAGAGTTTAGCAAATTGTGGAATATGGAGCATCCCACAACAACATATGATAGGAGTGAAGATGAAAATGAGTATGAGGTTAAGCCCACTCCAACAACTACTACAATCCCTAAAATATTAGGTGGAGTCAATGAGTCCATGAAAGAAAAATATAACAAAGGGGCAAACATTGTGGAAAAAATGGATTTTGAAGGTTGTGGTCTAGGTCCCAGAGGAGAAGGCATTTGGTATCCACTTGAGGTACAACTTCCATCAGACTCAAAATCAAAAGCTCCTGTTAAACCAGTCATTGGACTTGATTCTTCAAATTCATCTTGGAAAGGTACTACTCATTACACCTAGGGACCACCTGCATTTGTTTTAGGTTCAAATCTGCAACCACCACCACATCATGGTATTCCCATTGGTGGTGAATCAAGTACCACTGCCATTGGTGGGGAATTTGGGGATAGTATTCCTATTAGTGTTCAGTCAAGTGCCACTACGATTGGTGGGGTTGGCATGGGTACTATTACTGATACTAGTTGTCTTGGTGTTAGACAAGTGAAATTACAAATATCTCTCACAAAAGGCCACTAGTGGTAGATACTCATACTATTCAGAATCATATATCAAGTGTCACTGACACTACAAATCTATCATTTGCAGCTTCATATCAAACCCCTCAAAAGAATATAAAAATTACACATGAAAGTGGCAGTGGGACAGGATCAGGAATGGTTGTTGGTAACCCTCGTAATGCATTAGTTAAAACCACAGGCATAGATGGAACTAGAGCCTCTGCTATTTCATCTTTCAAACATTCAATTGCTTTAGCAAGCGCAGATTTTCAATTTCATGATTACTATGAAAAATTTGAACACACAACAAATATAAATAAAGAAAAAAAAAAGAGCATTGCATAGGGTTTCCCTGACTGAAGTTTTAGATGAACAACCTGCAAGGAACAGGGTATTTCCAATGACCCACACAAAGATATGATGGAGTTCATGGTTGTTATGCCCCCAACTAAAGATAAAAATCCACCACACAGTCTGATAGATCCCTCTGAATTTCAAGTTAGCACCCTACAAATGGATTTTTGCAAAGTACAAAATGTGGACAAAATTAGTGTTTCAAAAAGGACTAACAAAGTGGTCTACACTTCATTGCTAAAGGTGGAGAGAGAAAAAAATAATTTGGAGAAACAAATAGAAATGTTACAGGCAGACCTGGCAAACGAAAAAAATCAAAGAGGAAAGCAGCAGATAACAAGTGTAATGATTTACAGAAAAAGGATAAAAAATTTAGGCTCTGCAATAGAAATTGCAGAGCAAGAAAAGATGGATGCAAAATTGAAGGACCTAGGTGAGAAACTGGCTAAAAGTAGTAAAAAAATTGACGAGGAAAGAGCCAGTTTTAAAAAATTATACAAAAGTTATGAGTTTGTTCCTTCTGAAATAAGAAAAATACAGGACCTATTGGATCATGAGAAGGAAAAAGCAAAACATTTGGAAGAGGAAGTAGAGTAATAAAGAAAAAAAATGTGCACAAATGAAAGAATACTTGCACAATGCAAATGATAAAATTAAAACTTTAGTTGATAGATTGAAAGATAATATGAAAAATACAATGAAGTATATACAACAAAACATTTGGGGGCAAATAATGCAGAGGAGTGACAAGTTGTGTGAATGGTTTGAATTGAATGTAAGTCTGAGATTAATTTATATGTAAATCAAAGGGCACATTGATAAGAGCATGCATGTTTATTCAAAAGAGGATATGGAAAAACATATTTTGCAAGTAGTCTACAATACCAATGATAGCTATTTGGCATCCAAGGGAATTAACAGCCGCATTTATGCCATAGTTAAGACATCATCTATCCTTAAAAAATGCTAGAAACTAAGGGAAACATCAAAATTTATGGATAAATGTGGCAAAAAGATATTGAAGTTGCAAGAAAAGACAACTACTTTGATTAAACTTGGTTTGCCTAAGACCATTGACCCATCAAATAAATTAATTGGAAAAGAAGCTTACAAAAAAACAAGGAGATAAAAATCAAGTATGATTTAGATTTGCTCCCTAAGAACACAACTCCCCAAAGCTTTCTGGAATTCATCCAACCATTTACAACTCTGAATGCGGTATTGGGTGAAACAGTGATGTCAAGTCACTCTTCTAAATATGGATTGTTGACGAAGATGCAATTGACTTTCCATAGTTTAAAGAATATTGACCTTCCATCAGACGAAGAGTGGAGCATCCTAACCAAACTAGCATAGAAATCTTAAGAATCATAGTATGTATTGCATAGTTTTCTGCTTTTACTCTTAATTTCAAGGTTTTATGTTTTTTCTGTTTAGAATTTGGCATCTCTTGAAATAACTCTATTTTATGAACAAGAAAAAACCAGCACTCACTATTGCTAATCCAACCTATGAACCTATGATGCACAATGCAAACCTTCAGCCTATAAATTTGTATTCTCAAATTCTCCCAAGTTTTAACATTTCTGCATTTCTCTATCTCTGATTACTAGGTTTTGGGCACTGCTGTTATCTATATTTAATTTGTGATGAATTTTGAACTTTGTTTTTTGAATAGGAGACATGAGACATTTAGCAGTTGTTAAATTGCTAATCCGGCCTGTGATGGCCATGTAAATTTGTGTTGAGTTTGTGATTTTGATGTTGAGTCTTCACATGTTGCAAATCGACCTAAAGCTGTTGTTGCTCCCTTATTTCTATAAAAGAGAATTCAGGGTCATTTGCAAAGGGTTTTGAAACTTTGTATTTTATTTTGCATGGATAATCACACAGAGTGGTATATTGAATGAATTGTATCATATGGCTATATTTTGAAATAATTAATGAAAATCTAAGTTCTCAACATGTCTAAACAAACATCTTTGTATCAATAAACACATTATGGTATTTTATTATGCTATTTTAAATCTAGAAAGAGAAAGTTGAAAAATACATTACAAAGCAATATTAAATTCTAATTACAAAAAGTTGACACTCATAAAATATCATCAAGTTATCAACCATAATAATATGCTTTTGTAATATGAATGATGAGATACAATAATAATATTAATAAATACCAATCTCTTACAATTGACATTCATCCTCATCAAATTCAGGGCTTTCCTGATTCTTGTCTATGTTTTCTTCACTCTAAGTCTGCATACCTTCATTGAACTGCATCTCAATGCTACCAGTAGGTCCAATACATGAGTCAATAGTCCCACTAGCACTTTGGTTTGAAGTATTTCACAAACCTCTTCTAAATCACATTTGGACCTCCAAATTTGTAATGCCCTAGCGTAAGGAAAAGTGTGGACATCATACCTAGATGTATAGAGCCTCAAGCAATTTTCCAAATTTTTGTCTAGTTTGTTTCTTAGCTTTGATTTTAGGAACCCCAAAGCACTAAAAACTCTCTCATCTTCCACCGAACCCAATATCATGGTAAGACATAAATCAGAAAGCTTCAAATATTTTGGCATTGAATCACGCAATACTGCATTCTTAGCTATATATTTCCAAAGCCTTGTTATTGATCCCTCTTCGCAGGGGTTCTCCATTGTGCCATATTGTTCACTCATAGTGTATGCAAAATGAGTCACACAGAGTGGTGTATTGAATGAATTGTATCATATGGCTATATTTTGAAATAATTAATAAAAATCTAAGTTCTCAACATGTCTAAATAAACATCTTTGTATCAATAAACACATTATGGTATTTTATTATGCTATTTTAAATCTAGAAATAGAAAGTTGAAAAATACATTACAAAGCAATATTAAATTCTAATTACAAAAAGTTGACACTCATAAAATATCATCAAGTTATCAACCATAATAATATATTTTTGTAATATGAATGATGAGATACAATAATAATATTAATAAATACCAATCTCTTACAATTGACATTCATTCTCATCAAATTTAGGGCTTTCTTGATTCTTGTCTGTGTTTTCTTCACTCTAAGTTTGCATACCTTCATTGAACTACATCTCAATGCTACCAGTAGGTCCAATACATGAGTCAATAGTCCCACTGGCACTTTGGTTTGAAGTATTTCACAAACCTCTTCTTTCACATTTGGTCCTCCAAATTTGTAGTGCCCTATCGTAAGGAAAAGTGTGGACATCATACCTAGATGTATAGAGCCTGAAGCAATTTTCCAAATTTTTGTCTAGTTTGTTTCTTAGCTTTGATTTTAGGAACCCCAAAGCACTGAAAACTCTCTCATCTTCCACCGAACCCAATATCATGGTAAGACATAAATCAAAAAGCTTCAAATATTCACGCAACATTGCGTTCTTAGCTATATATTTTCAAAGCCTTGTTATTGATCCCTCTTCACGGGGGTTCTCCATTGTGCCTTATTGTTCCTCATAGTGTATGCAAAATGAGATGATTGCTCTCTAAGAAGAGTTTCTTCTAATATTCCATTTATAGTTACTCCATTCAATTCTCTGGATATGCAAAATTGTTTTATCAAAGTCAGTAGCTTACTTTGAAAATCAGCTGCACTGCTGAGGCTCCAATATTGAAGAAACACAATAGACATGGCTTCGAGTAGGTTGTCAGGAGGGAATCGGCTTCTAATTTGTGAGGAAAGATCATAGACAAATTTTGGTTGCTCTGATTCATCGCGAGCTGTGTGAAATAGTCCAATCAAGGATGGATATTCTAAAAAAAATTGATGTGCTAGACCATCCAAAGAGATCCATCTGGTATCATTATCCTTGAGAAGCTTGTTCCCATCAGTTATTCCATCAGCAAAGTGTTGAAATTCCATAAATCGCTTGGGACTTCGACATAAGTGTGAGAAGAGTTCTCTGATTAAATTTTTAAATTTTTTTACAGAAGCATAGCTGCTCAAAATTCCAAAAGATAGATTCATTGTGTGAGCTATGCAGTGAATTGTAGTAATGTATGGTGCAAATGAAGTTTCAATCTTTGTACAAAGATCATCCCTGTGACCTTGCATTATTGAAGCTCCATCTGCTCCAACACACACCAATTTTTTGGCAACTGTCATGTCATCCATACCTCCATATTCAATTAAACTTTTCTTTACTAGTTGAAATAAATTTTTTGTTGTCACACTCTCCATTTTAGCAACATATAATAGATGAGTTTGGCGGGCATGATTCTATACAGTGTAAACAAGAATGCATACCCATGAAGTATTGTCTACTATCGTAACTTCGTCTAAAGAAAATGCAATAAAGTTTGACTCTCTTATTTTTTCATTTACATCTTCTTTTTCAACGTCAGCAAGACAACTTGCCCATTCCCATCCACTTTTTACCGACGAGTGTCTATTAGGATAGTTACGAGCTTTCAAAAAGTGTAATAAACCACTAATTGATGTGAAATATATCATAGCACGCCCTCTACTCAAAATATAAAAAACAACACTTAACTGAACATCTTTTCCCAGTTGTTCTATTTACATTTCTTTTCAAAAACTAGCTTCAATAGAACCTTTAACTTCAGCAGGCTTCATCTGCATTTTCTCATGAAAATAATAGTCTTTGTCATTCCTCACATGCTTACATTCCTCCTTTGTTTTCCATCTTATCACTGATTTTTCAACTCCGTCTATCATTTATTTTTCATAAACTTTACCCTTATGCTTTTTTATGATGTCAAATTTTAGGTGCAACCTAATTTCCTTATTATGTTTCCAAGTGCAAATCTTACACTTACATTCTATTGGAGGCTCGCCTTCAATTGGATTCTCCACTGGTTCAATTAATGGATACTTTGATGCCCAATTAATTTGAAAATTCCTCACTGACATATCCCACTCCTGATCCTTTTTTGATTGTGGTTCACCCTTTTTTGATCTAGCTTTTCTTTTCCCCTTCCGTGCATTATCATCAATGACATTAT
Source organism: Cryptomeria japonica (assembly GCF_030272615.1). Lineage (NCBI taxonomy): Eukaryota > Viridiplantae > Streptophyta > Pinopsida > Cupressales > Cupressaceae > Cryptomeria > Cryptomeria japonica. The sequence goes on from NC_081406.1 coordinate 339,125,625, forward strand.
CACCCAAGTTGATTATATCATTCCAGATAACTTGGGAATCTATCAGATAATCTTCTTCAAGATCATCCTGATCTGAGATATCAGGTTCGCCGTCGTCTTCAACATGCGGTGTAGGTTGTGAATTTCGTACTTGTACTTGTGATGATGTACCTTCCTAATTTTCACTACAATCTTTTCCAAAGCCAAAGTACGAAGAAAACATTTTGTGTTTTGTTGGCCTCTCATGGCCTTCTCCACATTCAGGTTTCCTACCCTTCTTCTTGTTCAACATCTCCAAGGAAATAAAGGCTGCCAAAAAAATATCAATTTGTAGAAGAAGCAATAATAGAATATAAAGTATAATATATGTTTCATTGGCCCTATGACCTACAATCTAGATGTCTGAGGTCTGAATCTCTTAGCTGACCACTTGGCACTAACGGGTCCCCACTGAATAAGAATGAACTCAACAATGCAAACAAATATAGATAAATTCAGAATAATATTATAACACTTCAAAAATATGATCGCTCACATTTAGGTCACTAGCAATCGCCAATGCAATCAACATCAATGATTTTCCTTGGTCTGAAACTTTGCTATTGATCTAAATTCAGAGCCTAGAACCCACCAGATTATGTAGAGATAGATCTGATCTTTGAATGTATTTACACCAATCTTTATATGGCGAATTCTGTGGAAATTTTATATGGTATACCAATATTTGGCGAATCCTGCGAAACTATAACATGACTTATGTAATTTTTGAGGCGATTATGGGTCATCTAAATAATTGGAAAATACAATATAGTTGGTGAAATTTGGGGAGAAAGCAGACATGCATCGAAAAAATTTCGGCTGAATTGGGTCCTCATGACTAACAAATCTTCATATGCCTATAGGCGAATTATGGTCGTCTATTAAGGCAACCTCAAAGACTATAGGCAAAAAAATTAAATTTACCATGTGTTCACCATATATTATATTGGCAAAATCCTTGCATGGAAACATTTAATTACATAAAACATATGGCGATCGAGCCGTGAATTTGACGGAAATTGATAATATTCTAGCAACATGGCCACCCCCAGTCGGTACAAAATATTCGCCATTTCCTAGGTCACCGACGTGAATAATTCGCCATTGGCAAATATTCGCGACTAAAGTAATCTCTTCTATGGTCACCATAGGGCATTGGGATTCCACAAACAAGGTGTACAAGAGCCATTGCAACCATTGTTACAACCACTGGATACAACTGGACTCGGATTCAACCCTAGTTCAAGCGAATCTTCTAAGCTCAGGATTCCAAGCAAACATAAAAGGACCACTTCTAAGATCACCCCTTCTAGAAGTAGAAAAATGTCTATTGCAAATCAACCTACGAGGTCTAAATTTTCAAGTTTCGAAAACACCTCTCAATTTACAGCAAGTAAACAAAAGAGTTATGTTGCCCGCCAAACTATCACTCCTAGGATAAAACTCATGTATACTTAAGAGACCCAAGCAACATCAACAACCCTATCAGATAAAACCCCTGCAAAAACTATCGACAAAACTTTCACATCAGCAGACATCCCTATAACATATAGTGAAAAAGTTCTACCGAGTGATTCCGAGATGGATTCACATGAATACGAGTGGGATTCTTCATTTTCACAATCATCTAACGAGGACACTTTTGAGGTTAAGAAAGATGAAGGAGATGCATTTATTAAAACCTTTTGGGACCCAGTTGATGAGGATACTTCAACAATAGATAGGTCACCTCCCGAGCCTGATTACGAAGAGGATAGTACTGATGATGACCTTGGTTCCTCCATACTTACCATAACTAATGCATCCTATGAACTTAACCCGATCGATGAAGCAATGCCAATTATTCACCCCGAACTCATTAAGTGGATCCAACAAAATCCTCCACACCTTGACACCTTCCAAAATGATGACGCGATCATTGACTTTCTTGAATTACGGGAGGACGTGCCAAGCAGGGATCACAAAGTTGGGTATGCTATTGAACTTAACAATGCAACTTACTTTGGAGAGAATGTCAAACCTTTTAGTTGCAAAAATATTACAATCAAACATGATCCTCAAGTGAAAACCACATTGTGGCACTTGTGGAAATAAAAAGAGTAAAAACAAAGGACGTATCCAATGGTGAAAACCTCTTTGAGGTGCCTAAGGACGGATAGAAGGTTTGACATTCTCCCCTTTAGAACTATTCAAGAGAGATCATCTATTCTCATAGAAGAAACAAAGGAAGTCAATCTAAGGTCACCAAAAAATCCACACATACTTCATATAGCAAAATCACTGACTCCATTAGAAGATCTTGAGTTTATAGAGTTCTTTCGCAAGAGACAAATCAATTTTGCGTGGTCCTATGCAGACATGCCAGGCCTTGATCCAAAACTCGTAATGCATCACTTAATAGTAGCAGAACAGTAGCAGAAAGAGCCAATCCAGTAAAACAAAAGCTTAGAAAGATGCATCCTCATATCACACTATTAGTAAAAGCTGAACTCAAAAAGCTATTAGATGTGGGTTTCATAAGACCCATTGACTATGCAGAATGGATCTCCAACCTAAGTACTAGTGGAAAAATCAACTGGGGGCATCTGTATCTATACATATTTTAGAGATCTAAATAAAGTATGTCCTAAGGATGACTTCCCTCTTCCAAACATTGATATGATCATGGACCTCACAACAGGACATGCAATGCTATCACTGATGGATGGCTTTTCAGGATACAACCAAATAAACATTGCTCCAGAGGATCAATACAAAGTATTTTACATGCCCATGGGGTACATATTGTTGGAATGTAATGTCATTCAGTCTAAAGAATGTTGGTGCCACATATCAAAGGGCAATGGCTACTATCTTCCACGATATGATGCATACATTGATGGAAGACTATGTGGATGATTTACTGGCTAAATCATTAACTAGAGAGGGTCACTTCTCTATACTGGACAAAATCTTGAACAAACTGGAGCAATATAATGTACACCTAAATCCAAATAAGTGTGTCTTTGGGGTAACCTCTAGGAAGCTCCTAGGATACATTGTCTCAAGCAAAATAATTGAGGTTGATCCTGCAAAGGTCAAAGCAATTATGAAAATTCCACCTCCTAAGAACATCAGTCAATTAAGAACATTACAAGGAAGGCTACTATCAATCTGGTGCTTCATTGCACAATTGGCCGAAAAATGTCATCCCTTCACACATTTGCTTCACAAGAATGTTCGTTTCAAATGGGAAGAGAATATCCAACAAGCATTCCAATAGCTAAAGGAATACCTAATGACAACACCATTACTGATGCTGCCATCTCCAGATAGGCCCTTACATTTATACATATCAGCTACAACTAAGGCCTTAGGAATCTTACTCACACAACACAATACAGAAGTAAAAGAATATGCAGTATACACATTTCTAGAACACTGGTAGGGTATGAACTCAATTACACCCCTATTGAACGAGTTTGTCTAGCAATAATTTTGGTAGCCACCAAATTGAGGCACTACATGTTGACACACAATATACAACTCATTGCCAAGATAGATCCACTCAAGTATCTACTCAGTAAAGCAACACTAACAGGCCATTTGGGAAAGTGGGTTATGCTCCTCAGTGAATTTGACATAGAGTATGTCGACCAAAAAGAAATCAAAGGGCAATTCATTGCAGATTAGTTGGCTGAAGCACCACTCATATGAGACCATTCATTCATCTCAAATTTTCCAAATGAGGAAATCTTCACAGTCCTGCCAACATGGCAATGGAAGTTATATTTTGATATCTCATACACCAGACATGGTTCAGGAGCTGGCATTCTCTTTATCACAACTCATGGTGATAGCATTCCAAAATCATATCAGCTTACATTCTCGTGCACGAACAACATAGCATAATATGAAGTCTTGATCACAGGACTACGCAGGGTCATGCAATGGAACTTAAAAGAGATACAGTTATATGGCGATTCACAACTGGTAATCCGACATGTCAATGATGAATACCAAACGAAGGATGATAAGCACATGCCTTATAATAAAATGGTTGATAGCTTCAAAGAAATATTCACAGCTATCACTTTTGAGCAGATTCCTCAAGATCAAAACTGAGTTACAGACACAATGGCTACATTAGCCTCTCTCCTTGATCTACCACATAATTCAACATGCTATGAGTTCTTAGTTGAACATATTTGGATCCTCGCTTATGATATGCCAGAATTTGAGATGGTATGTCAACGCATCAATCCTGATTCCCCATGGTATGGAGAATTTTACGCTTACCTATATGATCAAATCCTTCCAGGTAACCAATGAAAAACCTTCATACACCAATCCGCTCGATACACCATCATTGTTGAAACCTTATACCGATGAGGTCTCGATGGTACTCTCCTTCGATGTCTAGAGAAAGGTGAGGTGACCATAGCTTTAGAAGAAGTACATGAAGGTATCTATGAAGCTCATTCAAGTGGCCCTTCATTGGCTAAAAAGATCATGCACGTAGGATACTATTGGCCCTCTATGGAAAAACACTCCTACTACTTTGTCAGAAAGTGCAAGAAGTGCCAAGTTCAGGGAGATCTGATACATGCCCTAGTGCAATAATTGCAACCTATCACAATACCATGGCCCTTTTGTTATTGGGAACTTGACCTTGTGGGTAAAATTCATCCATCTTCATCCAACGGTCACAAATTCATCATTACCACCACATAATACTTCACAAAGTGGATCGAAGTCATTCCTCTTACTCAAGTCACTGACAAATAGATCGCCTCATTCATCCTCAATTACATCATCTGTTGGTATGGTGTAACCATGTCCATCATCACAAATAATGGGCTTCCTTTCAAAAATCAAGATATTCGTGAACTTTGTGAGAAATTTCATATCCAACACTGTTTATCAACCCCATATTACCCATAAGGTAATGGTCAAGCAGAAGCCTTAAAAAAAAACATATTGAGGATCCTCAAGAAGACAGTCAATGATGTCGGTCGTGATTGGCATATTCGTCTAAATCCTACATTATGGGCATATCGAACCAGTAGTCAAACCCCTACAAGTGCAACCCCATACTCACTTGTATATGGAGCAAAGGTTATCTTTCCTATTGAGGTTGAATTACCATCTCTACGAGTTTCCTTGCGCAATTTGATTATTAATGAAGAGTACCGGGTCTCACGTCTTTGAGACTTAGAACTGCTTGATGAAAAGTGATAAGTTGTCTACAATCACCTAAAAGTCTATCAACAATGCATGAGCAAAAGCTACAATCATAGGGTCAAACCTTGCACATTTGAGGTAGGAGATCTTGTTCTCAGAGATAATCCTTGCAATCAACCAAATTGAGAAAACCGAGGCAAATTTGAATCCAATTGGTTGGGTCCATATGTCATCACTGCAGTCTTTAGGTCTGGGGCATATCAGTTAGAAACTTCAGAAGGAGAACCACTGGTAGATCCAATCAATAGCATATGTTTCAAAAAAATTCATACATAAGCTGTGCAGAGCATCAGGGTCATCAAATATCAGAAAATACCAAAAAAAATTCAGTAAAAGTCTTAAACAAAATACAAAAAAATAAAAAAATCAAGAAAATAATAAAGAAATATCATTCACCTAAATGGTGAAAACCACTACGGTGGTGCCTTGGGTAAGTATGGTAGTAAAAACTTGGTAAACAGGCACCATTCGTAAAGGTTATGGCTCCATTGTCTTTCATACTTGTTGTGATCACATCCATTGCATCCATTCATCCATCATTTATACCATGGCTTGTTATTGATCTGCAATCAAGGTTGTTGCCTCATGTGTCCCATGTCACACTTTCATACTAACACTTTACTGGGGGCAATGTTCTTAACCTAATGATGGGAGTGGATTAACCACGCTTGTGATTCGTTGAGTTATTCATTCAAAATTTCCTAAAATAATACCAAAAACATTCATAAAATTTTAGAAAATACCAAGAATGTTTGAAAAATGTCCTAAAGAAAACACGAAAAACTTTCACAACATTCAAAAATCCAAAAACATGACAAAAACATCCAAAACAATAAAAAACATTGGAAAAAAATTGTTGCTTATACATAAACATTGCCAAAGACATAAAACAACATTTTAAGCTACTCAAACGATGACCACCTATCAAATCAACCAACAAACCAAACATCTAAGCGCAACCCTCTTAACAAGGATGCATCCTTCCTTACAAACAAGACATGGTACCATATTTCTTTGACAAGAAAATTATGTTCAGCTGATAGACACTTGGTCAAATTTTTTACATTTATATCAAGTTCCTACGCTACTCCAGGATATCCAAAAGTGATTAGAGTGGTCGAGATGGTTCATGATATTTTTTTTTTCTTCTGTCTACGGATTGTTCCATTGAAGTTTTGGGGCATGTACTAATGGTGTCTATGTGGCAAGTTCACTAAGCTACGAGATCCTATGCAAAAATAACATCATGGATCACTATGGCTTACTGACTACAACGTATACCTCGACCATTTGTATAGGAACCAAAATGGAGGGTAACTTTCCTTGTCTGCGATGTTTGCTTATAGGTGAAACACTTAACCTTGGTTTTTGATACCTCGACCAAGATCAGTACTACTATGCTCAATGAGGAAATAAAACATTATGAATAAGTCATGGATCGTCATTTCATCTCATTTGTTTATATTGCATTCGGTTGCATATTTCTCATACATATGTTCATTCATACATTGTTATTTTTTTGTATGCATGCATACACAAGGAATAGGGTTTCTATGAGAAATCTACGTGTGAAGGACTATCCCTAAAATCATGACTGAGTACAATGATACACACCCCATTCATGTCAATAGATAACTCTATTTTGATCCTTTTTCACTGGAATTAGTCCTAGGTCCTCCATACCTTCTATCTAAAATTGACTTCCCCACCTCACCCTCCCCATCTCGATCATCAGCATCACATACCCTACATCATGTCCCATCAAACCAATCAAGCCACGTTCATCACCGTCCATATCTAAAAGGAGGGGTTGCGTAGCCTATGTTACCTAGGTCATCCTATAATCAAAGCAAGTTACTCTGTCTACATAGGTACATCGACTCATGCACACCTAGACTACAATAGGCATTTACATCAATTTCCTAGTCTCAATAGGTATGCTAAGTCCATAAAACACCACAAACAACCTAATTTAATGCAAACACTATCAATTGATCAACCAATCAAACACAATCAAAACAAACAATTACATCAATTGTCTAAGTCTCAATGAGTATTTTGCTTCAGATACCTTTACTTCATCGGGCAATTAAATCAATTGTCTAAGTCTCAGCAGGTCAATTTGACTCACTTACTCAGACTTTATCCTGTCCAAGCGAACAACTAACATCAATTGTCACGCTTTGACTCAACCGGGGCAATTCAACCGATTGCACCAGACTGCCCAACCAAATTTTGATCAATTGTACAACATCAATCAAAATCACAACACTACATTTGCACTATATCTCCTGCATGACCTAAGGGTACTCACTGGCTTACCCTTCTCCTCCTTCATTCCCAAATCCTCCATTCTATCCATGCCTAATTTTCTTAATATTTTTGAGAGATTGCCCAAATTTTTAAAATTTTGTCCCATCTCTTGAGGGGGGTAAACCTCACCACCAAATTGGTGCATGTTGGGGCACGTACTATGCTTACTTGTTTTTCTTTGAAACGCTGTGATAAATCACACCATCTCAAAGAGGGGCAAATGTAGACACTCAAATATGTCCACTTAATTAAATGAATACTGAGTATTTATTTGATTATTTAACCATCAATCAACAATTAATTAAATAATAATGTTAACCCTCTTCTCCTATTAAATTAAATAAATAATTTAATTTATTTATTTAATTCACTTAAACCATAGTCTGAATTTTAATTAGATAAACAAATCATATTTGTTTAATTAAATACCCTCTCTCACATTTAAATAAATCAATATTTATTTAAATCCCTAAAAACCTCACCCACTTGCACTTTCTAGAAAATGCAAGTTGCACCACTATTTAAATAAATAAATTATTTATTTAAAATCATATTTATCCTCGCCCACTTGAAACCTTTAATGGCTTCTCTTAAAGTCTTGAAACCTTTAAAGGTTTCCTTCTAGAGTCTTCTCAAACATTTAATGGCTTCCTTCTAGAGTCTTCTTAAGCCTTTAATGGTTTCCCTCAAAATCTTCAAGCATTTAATGCTTTAAATATCCCTCTTTTTCTCATTTAAATAAATTAAGATTTATTTAAATAAAATCCAAAATTCACATTCACATTTAAATAAATTAATTTTTATTTAAATATCTATCCAAAAACAAATTGCACCATTAAATTGAAATAAAATTTATTTTAATTGAAAATCCCAAAATTCCTCTCACTTGCATTCTCCTACAAAATCCACTTGCATGCTTAAACCCCTTCTAGATTCTTCTAATCACTTCTAATTTAGCCTAATCCTATCCTAATCATTGTCACATTCCTAAATAAAAGGAAGTCACTTCTCAAAAACCTCCAAAGTCTTCAATAACCTTTAAAGGTTTTATGTCTTCAAATAGTTAACCTCTAAAGTCTTCCAAACCATTAAAGGCTCTTACATAACCATTTATGGTTAACTCACCTTTGACCTTTGGTTAGAAACTTTCCTCTAACTTAACCATCCCTTTCACTTATGGGTCTCTTCATATCATTTATTTCTTTGACTAAGGTAACCATTTAAACCTTGCACATTCATTTATCCCTTGGATAAAAGGAATATCCATTAACCTAACCCTAACCCAACCCCCTAGAGTAATCATGATGTCCCCTCAAGCACTTAATGCTCTTTATCTGTCCTCTCAAGTCTCCTCATGCTGACACTTGTCAACATGGGATTGGGTTGAAAGTTTCAAGATCACTCAATCCTAACCCTTGTTAAGATTACTCAATCTTAACCATCCAACTCCCCATTTCTTTTATAAATAGATCACATTTCCTTCATTATCATCATCCCAGGTTTTTGCATCCAAGTTATGCTATTTTCTTGTGTGCAGGTTATCAAGGAGTCTCATTTGCCTCTCTTTTCAAGCTTAAGCATTTAGGAGCATTCTAGTATTAGAATTATCATGTTAGCATAGCATATCATGTTAGCATAGTATAATAGCATTATCATAGCATGCTAATTTATTTATCATAACTTAATATTATCATAGCATTATCATGTTAGGATAGCATATCATACTAGCATAATATTCATTTTAATCTCATCATCTTGCACTAAATCATAGCTTTTCATATCCATATCATGCTAATATCTTAGTTGCACTTGCATTTAGATCTTTTATCATATATCCCTCATTCTTTAAGTAGTTATCCTAGAGATCAAGTGCTCTTCCAATTTGAGAGTCACCTTGATTTGAAGGATCCTTGGAGATAGAGAATAGTGAGACATGCTTAGAGCTTTTTTTTTCACATTGGGTTCGCCGAATGATGTTGTGGAAATGGGGACAATGCAACAACAAAGTTCAATGTTAATAAGTTAGTTTCAACCATAAAACCAAAACAAAGAACTAAGAACCATTCCAAACATATCGAAAGAGATTTCAAAAAGCATGAAATAAGTTTAACAAAAGAAAAGAAAGGAGAAAAGTCTCTCTAAGATGCTTCCATGATGTCTTTTGATGTTTCTCCCTTGTTTCTTCCCTCTCCAAGTCCCAAATTACTGTAGCTCTCAGCTTTTAGCATTAGCCATGGATTCGATATGGAGATTCAAGATGGTTGGATATGATAAACAAATGCTATGCAAGTGTAGATAGTGATGCTATGAGAAAGCTCTATTCTAATACTAGTATAGTAACAATACTCCAATGCTTCCTTCTTTGATTGAGGAGAAAGGTTCTATTTATAGAAGAAATAGGGAAATGAAAGGTTAAGATTGAGAAATCTTAACAAGGGTTAGGATTGAAAGATATTCAATCCATGTGAGACTTTCAACCCAATCTCATTTTGACGAGTGTCACCACGAGGAGGCTTGAGAGGAGAGATAAGGAGCATTAAATGCTTGAGGGGACATGATGGTTACCCTAGGGGGTTGGGTCAGAGTTAGATTAATGGATATTCCTTTTATCCAAGAGATAAATGAATGTGCAAGGGTTAAATGGTTACTTTAGTCAAAGAAATAAATGCTTTGAAGAGACCCGTGAGTCAAAAAGATGGTTAAGTTAGAGGAAAGTCTCTAACCAAAGGTCAAAGGTGAGTTAACCATAAATGGTTTTGTAAGAGCCTTTAATGGTTTGGAAGACTTTAGAAGTTAACCATTTGAAGACATAAAGCCTTTAATGGTTATTGAAGACTTTGGAGGTTTTTGAGAAGTGAATTCCTTTTATTTAGGAATGTGACAATGATTAGGATAGGATTAGGTTAAATTGGAAGTGATTAGAAGAATCTAGAAGTGGTTTAGGCATGCAAGTGGATTTTGTAGGAGAATGCAAGTGGGAGGAATTTTGAGATTTTTAATTAAAATAAAATTATTTATTTCAATTAAATGGTGCAATTTGTATTTGGATAGATATTTAAATAAATATTAATTTTTTTAAATGTGAAGGTGAATTTTGGATTTTATTTAAATAAATCTTAATTACACTCAGAAATGCTCCCTGAAGGTGCAAGACGATCTGAATGATCGTCATCGTTCCTCGTTTTCGTCCCTTTTTCTTATTCGTTGTATCAGAGTCTCTTTATTTGGAATGAACGAGCTTATATTTCAAATCGATGATGTACATTTCTCAAGAGGCTTGCACGATGACTGGACCGATAGTGATCATCAGATGGTTTTCGTTGGTTTTCATTTGTTTCTCCTTTCCCATGCGTGAGAGACGAAAATTTAAAAAAAAAGTTAGAAATCGTAATTTTAAGAAATAGATTCCTCCCAACCGCTACCGCGTACCGGTTCAAAGTTGGCAGAGATTTTATTATACTTAATATATTTTGAAAAGACAACAATCTTTTCACGTGTACGATCCTAGGGAAAATGGACTTTCGGATTATTCAATTTTTATTTTAAACTTCTTAAAAACTTTTTCCAGTGCTACGTGGGATAAGTGTTTAAATCATTTATATGACCCATTTAATTTTTTTTAAGTTTGAAGTTTTGTTATTAGATATTTTAGTAATTATAATATATAATGTATGAAATATACAAATAATAAATTACATGTTTTATTTTTTATTTAATTTTAATTTATTTTAAAAATTATTATATTATAATATATCATATAAATAATTAGTTTAAATATATTATATAATTTTTTTAATAATAACATTATTCAATTTATATAAATATCAAACATTTTTTTGATAAATATAATTATTTTTGAAATAATGATATTAATAATTATTATTCATATTAGTTGAATCAATTAAATAAATAACCTATAAATTGACTTTTTATTTTTTAAATATATTTCATTTTACTATTAATTTTTAAATTTGGATTCGTTTATAATTTTTAATATAAAATTTAAAATTTAGCTTTAACAATCTTAAAGTCTATAGGACTCCCTTATCGAAATGTACTAACATTAAATTTAGGTGAATGAAACCATGTTGATTATTTATGGGATGATGTGTAAAGAGCATCAATGGATAATATTGCCACAAATGGCCAAAGTGCTAAAGGTCATATCATAGAGAGACATACCACTAATGTGTGCAACAAAAAAGTACCAAAGATAGAGACAAAAAATGATCTATCATATCATTGTTGAATCCCATGTAGGTGATGGACTTTAGATTTAATCACTATAAAAACCTTTTGGCAAGGCTTGTGACCTCCATTGTTTATAGGTTTCAAGTGTTACACCTTTCTAGAATTTCTCTTTTCCACCAACATTATGATGATGTGTGGGATGGATATACATGCATGACTATGAAATAATGAAAAAGCTAATATATTGACCAAGGGGATTACGCATCATTGATATCATTAGAAATTTATAATTTAAAATAAAAATATAATTGTGATAAAATTGGACACATCAAAACACACATCTAGATAATATATTTTAAAGTATATCCATACTAATCAAACTATTTTGTATTGAGAAGTATATATAATGATCTCCAACTATTTTTATGTTTTCATATCTTCTACATCACAATTAAGATGACAATAATATATTTTTTCATTTCTTACCCTCTCTATAGAGGAAACTTGTAACAGTGTAAATTGGAAATGGTATGACTATAAAAAGTAAGCATCCACTAACCTAACATGATACCTCTAGTTGATTCATCTATCATCTAATGATACAATTTTATTGGCATCTCAACTTCTTCTTCATCAAAATGGTCCATAAATGACAATTTAGGATAATTTTGAATATATCCCTAAGAATTATATAAACTGACAATATTCAACTATATCAGGAGGATGCCAATTTAGGATAATATTCTTGTAATCAATCTTCAATCATATATTATATCTACAATCACGTATTAAACATAATATGTTCTCCTTTATAACCTAATATATTAAAAGCATAACCCAAACTCTAAAATAATAAGATTAACCTCAAAAAACATCTTTTAAACAACAAAATTGTGCTCAAGTCTATGGAATGATTATATGCAAGCCATGGTTTTAACATGTTTTTCGAAGGAAAACTATGAGTTTTTGTTTTGTTCATGTTTATATCCCTATTAAGTGGATACATATTGGTTTGAAACTATCACTTCTCCATTTAGACATTAATTACACAAATAAAATGATTTGTTAAATGACATAATAGTTGATCTCATTAACTGCATAATTGTATACAAAGAAATAGACAGTTTTTTCCTAACAAATCTTCCAAACCTTTTCGGCGTACCTATTGCACACCAAGGTAAAATTGCTAGTTTATTTAAATGAGAAAAAGGGGGATAAAGTATTAAATGTTTGAAGACTTTGAGGGAAACCATTAAAGGCTTAAGAAAACTCTAGAAGGAAGCCACTAAAGGTTTGAAGGCTTTAAGGGAAACCATTAAATTTGAAAATTTTAAAGGAAACCATTAAAAACTTGAGAAACTCTTAGAAAGACATTAAGAGTTTGAAAACTTTAAGGGAAGCCATTAAAAGTTTCAATTGGGTGAGGATAAATATGATTTTAAATAAATCATTTATTTTTTAAAATAGTGGTGGAGCTTGCATTTTCTAAAAAGTGCAAGTGGTGAGGTTTTTAGGAATTTAAATGTGAGAGAGGGTATTTAATTAAAAGAAAACTCTAGAAGGAAACCACTAAAGGTTTGAAGGCTTTAAGGGAAGGCATTAAATTTGAAGATTTTAAAGAAAACCATTAAAAGCTTGAGAAACTCTTAGAAGGACATTAAAGGTTTGAAAACTTTAAGGGAAGCCATTAAAAGTTTCAATTGGGTGAAGATAAATATGATTTTAAATAAATTATTTATTTTTTAAAATAGTGGTGCAACTTGCATTTTCTAAAAAGTGCAAGTGGTGAGGTTTTTAGGAATTTAAATGTGAGAAGGTATTTAATTAAACAAATATGATTTGTTTATTTAATTAAAAGTGAGAATATGGTTTAAGTGAATTAAATCAAATAAATTGAATCATTTATTTAATTAATAGGAGAAGAGGGTTGAGATGAATTAATTTACTTAATTGTTGAACTATGATTAAATAATCAAATAAAAACTAAGTATTGATTTAATTAAGTGGACAAATTTGGATGTCTATAGTGGTGACCTTAAAATTTATTATATTTTTGCCATTTTCAAATGAATAACAAAGTAATTGAGTAGATCGAAGAGATTGCTAATTAGAAAATTAGTTGAAATGCATGTCCCTTTTTCAAAGTCATGTTGGTATATGTGCTAACATGGGGCACTTGTTTAAGGAGAAATGTAATGCCTGCCATGTTTATACTATCAATAATTACTAGATATATAAAAATAGTTTAAATAACCTATTATCTATACAGTTAATCAATGTTAGATCAACTCAACCCATTGCACTTAATTTGTAAAATATATTTGTGATGATATGTTAAGATTGCTTGGCTATGATTTTAAATATCTATGAAACTTGGTATTGTTATTTAGGCAACCCATTGAATTCAAGTAGTAAAATTCATTTGTACGACGATATGTTAGATTGATTTTATATGATTTTAAGCATTTACGAAACATAAATTTTGATTTATAATCACTATTTGAACAAAATTTAACTAAATCTTTTATTATTTTTACAGGATTGTATGCATGATTATATTTTTAAATAATATTTAGTAGATATTATTAAATGGACATAATTTTCCTAAGTCTTATATTATTTTCTCAAGATTGTAAGCCTACTCAAATAATTAAATTAAAACAAATATTTAACCATAAATACTTATGTTTGTGTTATCAAATATAATAACATTATGATATTATAATTATAAATACATGATTTTATATTATATTTAAATATTATCAATCTAAATATTATTTGTATTTATTATAGACATTAAATGAATATATGATACCAACTTTCACTACTTCATTTTTGTTTGAATAGGAAAGGACACAGTACACCCTAGTTTCACGCTTCTCAAAATTGTATGTGGAAATTTCAAATTATTCCAATTTTTTTACAACAGCTTACTTGGCAAGTCCCCTACTTATAACTAAGGTTTCCAAGCCACATCATCAAATATGATTCTACATCAAGTGTCCAAAAAGCCCCAAAAAAAGAGACCAATAGATGAACAAAAAGCCCCCAATGCTTGTGCAGCTGATGTGGCATCACATGATTGGGTACTTTTCACAACAAATAGTATATTTTGTTAAATTATTGGTACTTGTCATCAACTATTGGTGCAATGTTGTACAAAAATTGGATATTCAATCAGCAAGTACGAAGGTATTAAATCAACAACTTCTATCACAAGAATTGAAACTTAACTACGGATTTTGAAAATTACTCACCAAAATGAAAAACCACTATTTTATGGTGGCCTCAAACAATTCAATCTTGCATTGGTCAATCTTGCCTCTACTTTCCTTGAGTGCTCTTGCAATGCTCATCTTATGATTGAGCACGAGTCATTGAATATTGATTTACAACTTAATCTGAAAATGCCCAAGTTATTCGCTTCAGAAACAACAGTAGCTATTCAGGAGCGCTTAACCAGTACAAGCATACCTAAATACATACAAAACACCTATCAGCTATTCAGTATTAAACAAACGATGTAACGTCTATAAAAAATTATTCATTCAAAACCGTTTTAATCTCTTTTTCCCAAAACAACTTTATGCTAGCTTCTGCTCGATAACTTCCATTTCAACTAGCTCAATGCTGCCCATTGCATAATTTAGCTTTCAACTCACTTTTCATCGCATTCATCAAATCCATGTTCGCTTGCTTGTTGTATTCGTCTACTACATTTCTAAAAGATTCTTTCACCACAGTTATGACGTAATCCTTCATCTGTTTACACAGTTATACAGTGTTTAAATTTAAAACAAGTATAAACAAAGGGTTTAAAGATGAAAAGATTTTAGAAAAGCATTACCTCCCTCACTAGAACCATCTCTTTCATCTTGTTTCCATTACCCATCTCCTTCCTCCTCTTCTCGTTTCCCCCTTCTGAAGAAGGCATCGTGTTGAAATAAACAACACACGCACAATTGTTCAGGACAAAAATACGCGGCAAAACTTAGAGGGAGTGCTGTATAAAAAACGTATGCAGCCGGCCTTTTGCCAGCGATGCATACTTAATTAAGATCAAGTTTGGAAAAAGGCCATTTAATGATAGATCCATCATTAACTGTTTTAAATTCCAATGCGCGTCTACCTAATGCCCTCCACCTAATGCCCTCCACTTCATTGTAAATATCTCAATTAATGGGCATTAAATTGGATACGCTAAAATCTTTTCCCAAAATCTAAATTGGATTTGGAAGTACTCTCTAGTGTCCTCCATGGAGGCAGCTTCGTTGTCTGTGTAGCAACCGAGAAAAAAGCAGGTGGTAGATTTGTTTTGGTTGGTAGGCTTACCTACCTAATATTGCATTTATTTTTGAAGCAGGGTTTGGATACGGATTTATATTCAATTTGAGAGATAATCAAGTTGTATAATGAAGTTAGAGGACAACATAGTTAATTCAGACGGTAGAGGGACGTCATGGCATGCGCGTTTCCACGGCGATGGAGAATGGCACATGCTAATCTATGCATAAAATGGTACTTCAAATAAAAAATAAAAAAAATCAGATTTGTAAAAATAAAATATCATTTTGTGATTTAACAACAATGGGAATGCAAACATGAAAATTTAATTCTTGAAAATCTGCGTATTCATGGAGGGGACTTGTAGTGTTAAATCTTTATATTTTATTTTTGAATTTTTAAAAACTAATGTATGCACTAAAAAGAGGTGCTATAGTTAGGTCAGTAGTAAATTATGTTCTAAATAATATATTGTAGGCTAAAAAATCAATTAACTTAAGAAATTGATTGCATTGAATGCATTTGTTGTTATTCGTTGAGATGTCTTCTTTGTTGTTGTGTGTGGTATTTGTCTTTCATTACCTAGCGATATATAGGGATTATTGGTATACATCTTGGGTCATTTTGGGTCCATGGTGGCTGGCTGTAATTAACAATACAGGTATTGTAGACGTATAAAAATGACCATATTCCTAAATGAATATTTTATGTTCATTTCTCTATTTGATTAAATCCAATTTAATTAAATTATCCACATTCCTCTATTTAATTAAGTAAATTACTCAATTTATTTAAATTAAATTCACTATACCCATTTAATAAATAAATCATTTTATTCAATTAAATCCCCCTAGCCACTTTTAATTAAATTCAAATTTAATTAAATAGTTATCCCAAATTGAATAAATCTAATTTATTTAATTCCTCCAAATTGCAACCAAATTGAATGAAAATCATTTAATTCAATTAAATCCTATTATCCCTCCATCCACTTGCAAAATCCCAAACCCCTTCCTAATCCCTTCTAGAATCTTCTAAATGCTTCTAATTAACCTAACCCTCCTCTAAATTTTGTCACATCCCTAAGCAAAGGGAAGTCACTTCTCAAAAACCTTAAAGTCTTTGATAACCATTGAAGGTTTCAACCTTCAACCACTAAAACCCTTAAAGTCTTTGAAAACCATTAAAGGCTTCCAACCTTCAACCACTTAATCCCTAAAGTCTCCAATAACCATTAATGGTTAATTCAAACCCTCCCACATGGTTAAAACATTTGTTTTGACTCAACCTCTATCCAACCCAAGGGTCTCATCAGGGCATTAATGCTTTGACCATGATTATCTCTTAATCATTTGCACAAAGGTTTATCCTTGGATTAACTCCTAATCCAGTGGGTAATCCTAACTTAGACTTGACCCTTAGCCTTTAGATAACCATGAGGTCTTCTCAGGCCTTTAATGCCTCCAACCTCTTCTCTCAACCCAATCCTATGTTGACATTTGTCACCATGTCATTGGTGCAAATTGTGCACATGGATCCCCAACTTTCAAACCTAGCCCTTGATTAAACCTTTCAATCCTGACCATCCATTGCCCTGTTTTTGCTATAAATAGAGCTCTCATTCCTCCATTCTTAACAATCATCTTTCAAATTTGAAGCATCACACTTATGCTCAAATTCTTTCAAAGCTCTCATTTCATATATGCTCCCCATTTAGCCTCTTTTAGATCAGGAATTAGACTAAATATGCATGTTTAGAATAATTTCTTTATCATTTTAGCTCAATCATAGACTAAATATAGTATGCTAGGATAGTATTCATACTAACCTCGTCATCTTATCATCTAGTATATTGCATTTTAGAATCATACATAGCTTAATCTCCATTTCATACTAAAATCTATCAGTGCATCTCTCGTTCTTGCATTTGCCATCCCTGAACCATTTTGCTCAGTGATTTGAGAGCAAAACATTGGTTTGAGGGACATTGTGAGATAGAGAACCATGGGACCCTCCTTGGGAAGCTGAGTAATACTACGTTACTCCATAGCTTGCACCAAGAAGTCCTGTGTGTGTGTGGGGACTAGTATTTAACTAAATTTTCACATATTAAGTTTTATTCGCCCACTTTTCCCGCATACAGGTATTATTGGTATACATTTTGGGTCATCTTGGTATTATTAGTAGCACTTGTTTTTCAAGTTGTTTATCATTAACTTCAATATTTGTTAGGACATTTGTGATGAAGAATTCTAACAAAAGTCCACATTGGATTATTGTTATATGATATCCATACCTAGTTCTAAAGTACACATTTTTTGCATAGGGTGGAAGGATACTAGAAAAGGTTGGGGAGACTAGTCTTACCCCTGGTAAGTGCATTCGCTTAAAAAATTCTAAACCTTTTCAATGTAGCGATTTTGTGTGGATCCTGAAATCATTTCATTTCATGAGACAATAAAGAATGCTCTATAAAACTTGTCTTTAAAGTAGTTGAGAGAAAGTTCATGGTTTCCAACAATAAGATTTAAACCTGTGCATTTTAAGCAATTCTTTTTGCTCCTTTTATATGAGCTTGATTTCTTTAAGACTCTCTCCAGATATGCCACAACCATCACCATAGTATCAACAAATAGATTTGGTGGATGTATTTCCAATTTTCTTTGTATCAACAAATACTATATGAATGAAAGCCACAAAATCTATGTGAATGGAAGCCGCAAAATCTAACTTTCAAATGGAATTTGTCAATGAAATCTATGTTGAGCGTTTAAAGCTCGTGGGTGTTCCTCTTGGAGTTGTTCATGCGTTTGATTCTTTCATAGTGGTGAAATGAAGATCTAGTTTGGAAATATGCAACTCTCCTCTTGCATGGTGGTTATGTTCATTTTCCTTGTGGTCATTTGTAGTAAAAGGGTGTGCATGTTGGGTGTGCACTTTTAGCTCCCTAGTCACATGTGAAAACACCTACTATTTGGACTACAATACGGAGTTCTTATATCTAGTTCATGGTCAACCCATTGTTACATGAAAGAATTGGATGATTATTCATTGGTTTCTTATGGGTTGTGAATGTTGGTATAATTTATATTTTATAATCTTCTAAACAATGTAATTTCTCTCTAGGTTTTTTGACTTCTCTATTTCTAAAAGCTATGGGTTTGTTAATCTGGGTATTTCCATTGATTTAGATGACATGTTTAATTATATGAATGGTTGAGTTTTTAAGTGGAGTCATATTTATAGACATGGTTATACAAATGGTTTTGGATGTTTAAGTGGTATAATGTATATGTTATAAGCTTCTAAATAACTTAGTTAGAACTCTCTAGATTTTGTAAATTTTTCATATCTATAAGCTATGGATTTGTGGATCTAGGTATTTTCATTTTAGATGACATATTTAATTATATGAATATTTGGATGTTTAAATGTATTTAGATTCAAACGCTCAAGAAAAGGGATTGTGTATTTAAACCCTTCAAGAGTGTTCAATGTGAATCAAATCCAACAAGCTAGACAATACATTTTTATGCATACCACTTCACGCTAAGAAACACTTCTATAGCATGTCATGTACAAGTTGAATGAATCCTGACATCCTAGCTAAGTTGAACATTATAAAAGAATCATAATCTTCAAGCATTTTGTCATCTAAATGCCTTAACAGTAAGAGATTAGGGTTCCTTTTGCATAGTTCTTCTTCACGTTGAGTTGGGGTTTTTTTGGACTGCTGTTTGCTAGAACCATTTTGCTTGATTTTTGGAAATTACTTCAGGGTAAGAACCACCACCTGAATCTAAGTATAACAAGGTTGCTGGTGATTTCAAATACTTATAAGAAGCAATCTCAAGATAATAGTTTGATACGCTGTTCCATATACTTTTAGGTCCATATGATGAGTGAGATGAACTTTGTTGCACATCCATCTTCAATATGTTAACATGGGATGTCTGTTGGTATTAGCAAGCAATCATTTGTTTAACTTCTGGGGCAAAAATAATAGATTCTAAGCTAAACTTCTATCTTCTCTCCCTTGTTTTATAAATCCAATTAATTCCTTTCAAAAATATATCCAATACACAAACACGTTACAAACAACACATAAAAGAGTGGTTAATTTGGGGATCTTACGATAACAACTAAATGCGTAGAACAAAATCAAGGTATTTGACAAATTGGCAACTAGATATAATTGCAGGTTTCTACAATCAAAATAGCAGCTGACAATTTTAAAAACCTTTTATTATAGGTGAAGCAACATATATCTCATGTGGAGTATAGTGGCACTAAGTACTCCAGAGCATGGGTTATTTGAGGTAAGGAGCACTTTTAATAAAAGATTCTATTTTTTTTAGTTTTTCATAGCTATAGCATAGTTGGAAAATCCAAAACATATATACTATGCTACATATTCTATATAGAGAGATATATAAATTTAGTAATTTTAGTTGAGTTTTATTTTATGCATGGTATTTAAATTTCCTCTAACTACATAAAACCATTTCAACAACTTGAAATAATGAAGCAAAATCAACAAGAAAAATATAGAGTCACAAGAACCCAAGTGCTTTGAATTGTAGATGAATGATCCTAAATTTAAAATTTGTAGCAATCATGGGTACAAAAAATTTGGGACTACATATTGCCAAAGAAGAAACTGAACACTAAATGCTTGGCAATCTCGAGCTTCCAAACCATTTATCAGGCCATTCAAATGCCATGTCGTCATAGTTATTGTAGCATCATAAAATGTAGCCTTGTATAATCCAAACCTTATGTTTGTGCTCCTCCTTTAGCGTGTCTCATCCTAGTTATCTCCTAGGCCCTTTTTGGCCCCTTTTACCTCAAAATTGATGTCACTTGGCTGCATGGCTAAGTGGATCCCATCCGAGGACTGTGCCCTCCTGAACCCAACCTGTTTTACCCTATTTTGGGAGGAAAAGGGCACTTGGGGCGCCCTTATCCAGACCAAGGCGTCTTGGGTGCCATGGTCCCCCTTAAATAAGCCCTAATTTAAATAAGATGGTGCACTTTCCCTCCTCGATGAGTTTTGGTCCCCATGGCTCAATGTGATCATTGGAGGTTGGCCTAATAATAATTTACCTAGGGAACCCTATATATAAACATTCTATCAATTCATTTGAGATCACTTTCATACCATAGTGTTCACATATCTACAAGAATTCAAGGCAAAATTTCATCCCACCATATTCGTCAAGCGTCATGGAGAAAATCACATCAACTTTGATGCAAGCATATGTTTTTTGTTTGATTCTTATGTGTTGTCATGTTATTGCATCAACATTTGTGATCACATATAAAGAGCATTGCATCATCAATCTTCAAACAACTGTAGACACCTAAAATTAATTAAATTAATATTTAATTAATTTAAGCTTGTCAACATATTTAAGCAATTTAATTGTGTTAGTTTCCTTCTTCTTAAGGTTAATTAAATCAAATTTAAACAATCTTATCACTATAGTCCAATAATTATTTTATCAATAAATTAAGTTTCCCCATTCTTCTAAAGTCACCTCAACCATTATTTCTTCTAAAACCCACTTAGTTAATTAATTTTAATTGATTATCCTAACTAAAGTGATTCCTACAAATCACTTCTTCTAATCTCCACTTAGCCTAATTAATTCTTTCTTAAAGCATGATTATCATCATTCCTCAATTTCTTATTCATCCATTCATTCTCTCTCCTCATGTCACATCCTCCTAACTTTTCCACTTGCACTCTAATCACTCATTAACCCACCTAATCAATCTCCATAATCATTTGCACGTCCCTAATCACCTTGATCCTTTCAAAGAAATTCAAATTCCTCGAATTTCCCCATGCATCCTCTTCCCAATGAAATTTTAATTCATTTATCCATTTAGTCTTCCCACACACCCTCTTATTTTGGAATTTTTAATTCCTTCTTCCTCCCCCAAAGGAATTTTATATTCTTTTTTCTCTTCTACAGTGTACTTGGGAGCTCTTCCCCATGAACCTTGAGAGGTGTGGAGATAAGAAATGTCTTTATGACATATCTCTTTATATTCCTTTTTCTCTTCTCAATGTACTTGGGAGCTCTTCCCCATGAACCTTGAGAGGTGTGGAGACAAGAAATACTTTTATGGAATCTCTTGAATCCCACACCTTTTCCTCTCAATCCATGTGCTCCCTCTCAGATCGATCTCAACCCTTCATCCCAAAATCAATCTAGGCCTTTCATTTTGGCCTCCTCCAACCTATAAATTGGAGTCTTCTCCACTCATTCTCTCTCCTCATGTCATATCCTCCTAACTTTTCCACTTGCACTCTAATCACTCATTAACCCACCTAATCAATATCCTTAATCATTTGCACATCCCTAATCACCTTGATCTTTTAAAAAATATTCAAATTCCTTGAATTTCCCCATGCATCCTCTTCCCAATGAATTTTTAACTCATTTATCCATTTAGTCTTCCCACACACCCTCTTATTTTGGAAATTTTAATTCCTCCTTCCTCCCCCCAAGGAATTTTATATTTTTTTTTCTCTTCCCAATGTACTTGGGAGCTCTTCCCTATGAACCTTGAGAGGTGTAGAGATAAGAAATGCCTTTATGACATATCTATTTATATTCATTTTTCTCTTCCCAATGTACTTGGGAGCTCTTCCCCATGAACCTTGAGAGGTGTGGAGACAATAAATGTCTTTATGAAATCTCTTGAATCCCGCACCTTGTCCTCTCAATCCATGCTCCCTCTCAGATCGATCTCAACCCTTCATCCCAAAATCAATCTTGGCCCTTCATGTTTGGTCTCCTCACAAATCATCCACTTTTCATACATTCTTATGTTGTGCATTTCATCCATTGATCCACTTCCATCATACTCTGATGTTGTTAATTTGGAATCCAAAATCATCCATCACGCCATCATAATGCCCAAATCTTCTTTCATCTAATTAGTATCCATCATCATTTAAATTCAATTCAAATCCAACCAATCTTGTTGTGTGTGAAGCACAATCAACATCCCAATCAAGGAGCTAATCCAAACAAGTTAAGGAGGGGTCCATCCTTGGCTTCACCAATAGATCAATTAGAGGAATAAGAGAGAAATCTCTTGCAAGGTATAAGAAGCTTGTTTTATACTTTCTTTGGTTTTTTATGTTTATTTGGGTTTAAACTAACCATCTAACCTTGCATTGGTTTTCCTTTGCTTCAACAACCATTGCAAATCTGAGGTATTATGATATACCATTTACTTCAATATTTCAATTCAATTCAAGGGTAATTCCTATATTGGGGTTTGGCCTAAGCCAAACCCCCATCAAAAACCCTATTTTCTTCTTTCTATGTCTAGGGGATTGTCTTAGGAACTACGAGCAAGGAATCTAACAAAGTAGACGACGATAATCAGACTAAAATTTTGAAGCCGCAAAAATTTGGAGGACCAAAATGACCGACTCCCCTCAATCCTAAGAATTTATGATGACTTTTAGACAGTGGATTATGTGTGTCATAATGATCCAAAAAACATCAAGTTTGTTTGCCCTCGATATTCAGAGGACTAGGGCGACCTACCCCCCCCGGGTCCTAACAATTATGCCCGAACTTTTTGTCACAAGTTCTTGATCTATTTTCCCTTCTTAGATTTGAGTTTATAGCTCTACAAGATATTTTGAACATTTTGTTACTGTAATTTTATGTTAATTCCCATTGTTTATCCTAGGATCTAGCATTTCTATTCAACCCTAATTGAAATTAAGTTTCAACTCAAAAAAGGAGAAATTAATCTAATCTATATTGATGTAGGAGCATCCTTGGTTCTTGGCAATCTTGCATCAACCAAAAAACATTTTCTTTTTGTCTTGCTTTTTTATTGCAGTTTCATAATTTCTTTTTGTGTTTCTTTGCATTTGCACACCAGACCTTGCAGAGCTATATTTTTCTTGTGGACATGTTCATCTACCTTATCCTAAGTCTGTGAGACGTTTGGATCTTTTTTCGGCAACTTATCGCTTCCAAAATCTGGGTTAGTTTCTAGCTCAGAGCACCGGAACCACTTGGACCTATTTGCTATTGAAGAAGCTTGCGGATCTTTCTCGTAGCTTACAGAGCCTAATTTCATTGCTTCTGACATTCCTTGGCATGTGACCAACCTTCCCTTGGGTCCGCACATCATTCTATGTTATTTCTGGAGGGATTCCTTTGGTGGAGGCCGACTTGGTTGCTTTACATGTTACACCTTCTTCATCGGTAATTATTTTCATCTTGGGCTAACACGGTTCATCCTCGAGCCATGAATATCATATAAATCAATATAACTAAGCATATGAAAGAAATATTTTTATATAGATAAGATTAATTAGAGGATTAGGAGGTCTGGAGTTGTCTCGCATCCTTCGTTTAACGTGGATCTTGTAGTTTGAGCATGTTGTATTCAGGCCTGCGTGCCAAACCTTGTAAGACCGCATGTTGTCAGCTAGTTGTAATTGAATTCATGATATAATATAATTCAAATTTTGCATTTCCTCCATCACATTGAGTTGTTTGTGTTGTGTTTCATTTGTTGTATGGTAGATTATTCTCTTTGAGGACTAACTCCTGTCATGACTGCACCATGTATTCAAGCCTTTTAGGATTGGATCAATAAAATTCAATTACTCCTTAATTTAAGATTGGTCCCAAGTAAAATTAGTGACTTTATCCATTAAGGTGTTGAAGCCCTAATTACAACACCTTACATTTTGGTGAACCTAACGCTTTTACATATTTCTAATTTGGTGTTTTACATTTTCTAGATGATTTTCTATTTCACATGTGATTACATTAATTGTTAGCTATTTTTATCAAAATCATGTGTTGGACAATAACCTTTTCCATTTCATGTTGCTTGCATTCTTTCATAGTACCTTCACATATTGCAAAATAAGGGTTTTAAAAATATTTCCCTCTTATGTATCATTGTTCAAAGCTTTTATCCATATTTAATGTGGTTACATAATGAAATTATTAAAAAATTTGATGGAATATATACATTTTATAAGGGCTTTATTGGACAATATTCATGATTTAATCCTAGAGATGACATTGAAAAGGATAACAATTGTACCTCTCCTAGGGTATCTTACAAGAATGAGGAAAGAATCAATACTCCTATCAATGATATCTCTAATAGAGAGGAAGCATTAAAGAGAAACATGACACTTTTGTCTTCTCATATACATACTTTAGTGCAAGGGGGCCAAGGTCAAAATATTGGTATATCAACCCCTCTAGATCCTTGTTATTCTCCTAGAGCTTATCTTGGTCATCAATATATTTGTAGGCATTATGATGTAATTCACTTCATTAATGATCTATCCACTAGCATAAAATTGAGCAAATATGAAGCCTTAGATGATGAGGATCCTCCTTCCCAACCTACCAAAGATGATATGAATAATGATGATAGAAAGCAGAATATTCCTATAAAGGATGCCCCTTCTTCATCTATTCATTCTTCTGGTTCTTCAATACTCCCTTACACACAAAATTTTAAGAAAATTCATGATGAAAGTCCTTCCTCTTCAGAATTAAAAACATCCTATGAGGTTGTCTATGATATGGTCTCAAAACAAGGCTATAGAGGAAAAGGACTTGGAAAACAAGAACAAGGAATCAAGGTCTTGTTGGGTGAATATTTTGTAATCGAGTGATTGATTACAAAATGGTATATTTATCCACAGTTGTGATGAGATTGTATCTCTCCTCATAAAGGGGAGGCTATCTTCTTGTAGTATCTTAACAACTAGTACCTAAATTACACTATATTCACCCACTTATTCAATGGGTGATACATTCATCTTACGCTCTTGCTTAGAGATAGATGTCCCATATATTATTTAAAATATAATTTCTCCTTATTGCAACTTGATACTTATTTGAGCCTTAGTAACTTATATGCAATACGGTTCTAGATACTTGTCCTACATTTCTTAGATCATCTCCAACCATCCTACATTCTTGGGGTTTCTAACTGTGGTCAATGTGAGCATGCTGCCACTTGGACTCCTCTTCCCCCTTTTCCTCCATCTTGCATGTGTAGGAGGAATATCTTCCTCCTTTCTCTCTCACATTCTAACCAATCATTCATATCCATCTATCTATCAAGATTTATTCTCAACCATTGATCCTTGCAATGTAGAATTTTTCTCATGCAAATTCTATAAAAGATGCATTTTCACATCAATTTCGGACTAGTCATTATCTTGGAATCAGATTTTTTTTAGAGAAATCAAAGCATTTTAGCAATTTAAAGTGTGCCTTTCGCTTAGCTTATATTTTCATATAGCTGCATAATATATTTTTCATATTATATTTAGCTTGCATCTAGCATTCAAATACCATTGTTCGTTCCTCTATTGTCATCCTGAAATCCAGAACTTGTGCAATCTGAGAGCAACACATCAACAAGAAAGATTAAAGGTGATAGGACACAATGAGACAACAATTAGAGATTTATTGGTTGTAGTTTACCTCATTTATTTTGTTTAATTGGTAAAATGTTCTATAGGATTTTAGAGTTTGTGGTAGCTTAGCATAGTCTTATAGGTTTCTTTCATTCATTTTTCCAGGTTACACAACCACGCAAGGGGACAAGAAGCAAGTACCCATATATCAGTACTACTCTGAACTAACTCCCAAAGATAAAATCAAACATTTTTAGAGAGTTAATGATACTTTCTTTGGCATATACAAGAACATGCTTGATAAAATCTTGGAAAAGAAAATAGTGTCAAAAAAATATTGGGAGATAGTTAAGAAACTTGATTGCATATTGAACTACAGTTTCCAACTTTCACCTACATCAGAGTAGGGTGCTTTGATGATTGTCCCTACATGCTTCTCCGATATCCAAGTTATAAAATTAGTTTGATGGAGATATGCAGACAAATCATGGTGGTACGTGACAAGCAATTGGAATCACACAAATCCAGTTTTAGGTTCCTCCTTTGAATTGGTCGCTATTTAGTAATAACATCTTACAAGGCTAAAATAATGGAGTCAAAAATGCAGTGGGTGACCATGAAAATTTTCAAGCAAATAGATGAATTTAATTATAGGGGAATGAAATATAAGCTCAAGAGAGATTTTACTCATGACTATAGAACTAAACACATCTAGGTTGAATGTAGGACATAAGAGAATATCACAAGATTGGATTATAACAGACTCACTCTTGAACAAATAGAATTTTGGACCTTGCTAATATTCCAGATACCATGGGAGATGATGATGATATTTTTTATCCAATCTAGATCCAAATGATATTATTGATCCAATCTAATATTCTTGATCCAATAAAGACACTCATCTTCCTTAGATCCAAATATTTCTGAAGGAATCTACATCCATCATAGATAGATTTCGACCCATTTTAGCAAATACCAACATTTGGTTGCAAAAGAAAGGTATACAATTGAAAGATTTTATGATAGGGTTAGATTAGGAGGACACTGTTGGGCTTGTAGTGAATAAGTTGGAGTTCAAGACCAAAAACAAACAAGATACTCAAGCGTCAATGAAAATACCTAACTATAAATTTATAGTGAGCAAGAGCAATGTGGAAAAGCAAGGAGAGACATTAGCCTAAGCTATAAAATTAGACGCTTCTAAGAAAGAGATGGAAGAAGATGAAGAAGAAAAAGAGCAAGATAAAGCTAAGGAGAAAGAACTACAAGATCCTCAGGTAAAAACAATAGAAGTGACTTTGGGAGTTTCTACTCCTATTGCTACTATGGTATCTTCTCCTTCTGTTCCTACAAAGCAGACACCGCCATCTTCTTTTGTTTTCCCAACCTCACCTGTTGTGTTTATCCACTCCATTCATTCCTCCACTGAAAAATGATCCCTCTCATGGTTCACCCCAAGACAACATTGAGAAAGTTTTAGGTTCATTGCCCTCTTTTCCAAGTTTTTTTGAAGTTTCCACCACCATGCTTGAGGCCACAATGATTGTTTTTAATAAATTCATTATCGAAACATTGCCAAGTGTGCCCCCTTATTGAAGTACCTCTAGCAGTCATGACACATACCTCTCCCATCATAACCACAAATATTCAAGAACAACCTCTTGTCTCACAAGATTGGTCACAAGTGTTGGAGAGAAATCATCTACCCTTCCCCCTTGGTTGGACTTGGTGACCCCAAAGAGGAAAAAGAAAGCCATCTCCCTAGATGAATTTGTCTTTTCTTAGTTGGTTTCTACGATACCAATGGGTGTGAAGAAGGCCAAAACTCTTTTGAGAGTAAAGGTAAATAAATCAAAAAACAAATATGCAAAAGTAGTTGTGCCACCACAAGAGAAGCATGTTAATGAAGTTCAAGCCTTTGACTATGTAGTAAAGAGAATTTAGCTTGGTGAACTGACTCATAAGAGTACAAAAGAGGATGCATAATTTGCGCTTGAGGCATTGGTCGAGAGGTATGGCAGGGACTAGGTCATCAAGGAAAACCTCAATCTTAAGGTGGAATAGCTCACTGTTGTGGCAATCAAAATCACTTAGTCTTCCAAGATGGTTGAACCAGTAAGGACATCAGTTCATGAAGAAGCCATTAGACAAGCTGAGTGCATTGGAGCATAGGGAAGAGTCGTAAGAACATGGATAGCCAACATTCTCTTAGAAGGTACTCACTTGTTAAGTTCATCAATCAAATTGTTGAAAATTTTGGATACTGTAAGGTTTGAATTGGACTGAACATCTATTTTATTATCACAAGAATTTGAAACACAAGAGAAGGACCTTGAAGATTGGACAAATATAAAGGACTTAAAGCTAGAAGTGCTAGTGGATAATGGAGTAATCCTCAGTAAGAATATGTATATACAACAAAGGGAGGCAATAAATAATCAAAGGGAAACTCTTGAGCAATTAATAAAAGATGTGCAAGAAGAAAAAGAGGAATGTACAAAAAAGGGGGTTGATATCATTACCAAGGCCTTTGAGTTTCCTTCTGAATTTCTCGATGAAAATTAGAAGTCACTTCCCATAGAGTCAATTATCTAGGGTAAAAGCACAAAACAGTGTCACGTTTCATGCTAACTTATCAGCACAAGTGAATTTAAGTAATTCTATCTAAAAAATAATTTTAGTCAAACATATGGTATATATAAATTAAGTATAGCTAAGTTATATATGGACCACAACTTTTCTAATTGGAAGTATCTACTAAATATATATTTTATACCACTTTGGGTCTAATTGCCAAAAAAAATTAAAAAATTAAAAAATTAAAAACTCGATGTTTCAACAACTTCTACTCTTATAAATAATTTTTTTTTTTGAAATATAAAATATACCATTTTATAGATCTATAAGTGAGTTTTCCAAAATATATATCTTTAAATATTTTAATTAGTTTTTATATTTTATATTTTATTTTTATTAAAAGTAGGTCATCAACACTAAAAGATAAGGTTGATTATCTTGTCAAGGAAAAATACTAAAATTTATTTAATTTTTAAAAACAAATATGATGTAGTAGATAAGGAATCTATGTCAAGTTGATATAATTCTTTTCTAATTTGGATAAATAATTAAGAAGAAAGCTGGTGGGAATTTGAAAGAGTTATATTTCATCACGCGTAACTTTTCAAATTTATTGAAAAATATATATTTACAAAAAAAAGTAAAAAAATATATCCATGCACTAAAGTTTCAAGTTATCAATATACACAAAAAAACTGATGAAAAAAAAGTTAAATGTACTAATTAAAGTGTGGTGGCTTGTGTAACTTCAATTTCAGCATTTTATCAACAACTAAATTATAGTGTTTACTTTATAAAAAACTACATTCAAATAATTTTTTAAAATTTTGTTAAATATGCAAACATAAAATAGATAAAAGAATATAAATTTTATTAGTTTACATCATTTCAAAATTCAAAATATATATTTTAGTTTCTATTGATTTACTTTAAAAATTTGAATTAGCATTAAACATTTCCTTTTTAAAAGTGTGACATAGCTTTGTACTTTTACCCTCCAAGAGTTTAATGCAATGGTCCAAAAAGAGATTGAGACAAATTACTTCACCCTATCTTTCATTGATAAATTGTTGGATTTTTAGGTGACTTTGGATAATTTGGGAATAGCCTTCAAGAAGCACAAAAAGGGATATACCAACATAGATGATTTTTGTTACACAGGTTCACACCATTTCTAGTCATAGATCAAGACCCAATGAGTCAGAGATGCACGCTTCCCTTAAAAAGTCCGAAGAACTCTTAAAGAAAAATACTAAGGAAGAAGACATGTCTCCGGGCATAGTAATTTTTTATGCTTTATACGTTGTAGTTTGCATTTTTTTATCGATATTTTACATGTATTTTTGTATATATGAAATTGCATGTAAAGATAGTACAAGTCCTAAATCAAATTAGATTGTACTATTGAATAAGTCTAAAAAGGAGAGGGCCTCATTGTAAATAATCATTTTTAATTTACGCGCCAAAACTTTGCTGATTTGAGGAGCAATTTGAGACTTTGAGATTAAGCCATAAATTAAAATTTTAATCAATATAGAAAGAAAATTGACATCCAACCATTGTTTCAGAATCAGTGTGTTGATGAAATGAGATTATTATTATGTCTTTCTTGTTTCATTATCTTATATCGGTTGGATTGTGCATTGTGGAGAAGGCATTTGTTTAAATATAATCAAATTTAATCTTGTAGACTTTGTGCTACATTAATCTGATTAGAGATCTTGTTGTGCGATTGATAATAGTTGAATACTTTGTATTGTTTTCTTTTATCAATTTAGAGTAGTTAAATTGAGTTGTGCGTGTGAGACTTTGTGTTTCACGTACATCACAATATTATTGATTTGATCAATTGGTGGAAGTGACTGAAGACTTCGGGCTTGTGTTAGTTTCTTATTCTTAGTTATATAGAATTTGCTGGTAAAATTTTTAGTTATTCTTATGTCTTTATGTTTTTTCAAAACTTTGACATTATCCAAGTGTCTCAAATATGATCTTATCAAACTTACCTTTATTAAATATGATAATATTTGGCACTCCATGAAACTAAAAGATCTCCTAAACTCTTGGAAGGTATACATGGATGCCTAAATGTAATTAGAGAGTTTTTTTGTAAATTGTATTCTCTTATATTGTTTGTAATTATATGTTTTTTTGGTTGTATTTCCCATTTGAGGATACACTGATTGAGCCATTTAAAATCATTGAATGTATTTACTATTGTTGAAAGATGCTTTTGAAATCCCTCCAACATTAATTTAAAAATATTAACAATATATACATATATTATTATTAAAACAATTAAAAAATTTAAAATCTATACATAAAATTATTAAAACAATTAAAAAATAATAATTTAAAAAAGAAAAAAGCCTTTCGGCCCCACTTGATCGGCCGAAATACTTTTTAGCCCCCCTCCCACTCCAGCTATTTCGAACTGTGGAAATGGGGGGCTAAGTGCAGTCAGCGGATATATATATATAGGGTCGAGTACTACTCGGCCAACTATACCCCACCACCCGTCCTCCATGTAGGCACCATGTGGCACCACGTAGACTCGACCGAGTCCAACTCAATCGAGTAGGATTTCTTTTTGGCTTGAACTTAGCCAAAAGTGTGACATAACACTATGCTTTCGCCCTTCCCCATGTGTGATTTGATAGATGAAAAGAAGATTGTTTGTCAAGTGGGGTACACACAAAACATCATTGAAGGAGTTATCCCCAATGACGATACATCATTTCCCAATCACATCCATGTATGTATGATTGCCCATCAAAATCTATGGCACGGTGCAAGGCTCAAATGAAGAGAACATAGACTGCAAACATTCCATATGATGAGAAGCCCCTGAATCTATAAGCCATCTCCCTGAATCATGACTTGTAGTAGCACAAAGAGCTTGTCCCTTTCCTTTATCTGTCTCAAAAGAGTGATCCTTAATTCAAAGTAGACATCCTAGAAGGAAAACTAATTTTGTTATTCTCAAGAAGATGTTTCAATTTATCAATATCCTTCTTGTAACAATGTTGTTCATCATGTCCCGACTTCTTGCAATATGCACAAAAAGATTGTCCTTAGATTTCCTCTTAGCTGAGGATGTAGATTCACCTTGTTGTGGAGAGGAGGACTGTGTTCCATCTTGTTGTGGTTTAGACTTAGGTTTCTTTTGGTTCTTGACTTTTCCTTGATTGCTTTGATTCCCTTTATTAATCACCAAAGCTTGTGACATTGAAGATTTGAGAATCCCCATCTTGGTCAACTTAGATTGCTCAAGAATCAACATCTCCATGAATGCATCAAATGGGGGAGAAGTGTAAGAGGAACCTTGAGCTAACTTATGGGTGTGAAAGCTAGATACAAAGGTTGCATACTCTGATGGATGCTTGTCCAACAAGCTGCAAACCAATTGAGCATCCTTTTTGTCAATGCCACAATCCTTTAGCTTTTCTCTTAGCTCATTTCCTTTTGTGACATAATCTTAGATTGTATCAAAATCCTTGGGATCTAATGTTGTGAGTTCACTATCAAGCTTGTAGCCCTTAATCTCATCAACTTGACCATACAATTTGTCATAAATATCCCAAGCCTCTTTGATTGTACATTTCTCAATGTGAAAAATGAGGTCATCTGATACATACTTTCTTAATGTTTCAAGTTCCATAGAGTTTTTAGTGAGCCATTCAACCTGAGCATTAGGATCAACCTTAGTATCAGCCTTAGGATCAGGTGGTGATGTTATTGTTCCATTTACATAATGAATGAGTGATTTTTCTATTAGTTTCTCCATGCCTTAATCTTCCATGAAGCATAATTATGAGGAGTTAAAAGTGGAAATTTAGGAGAGCCCATATCAAATAAATGAAAAAACACAAGATAGAGAGAGGCACAATCACACAAGACACCCCCCCAAATCACTCAATCAGAGAACCCCCCCCCCCCCCCCCCCCCCCAAATGATGATTTAACACTTTATACTTAGTGTGTGTATAATGGGCCACTTGCAAAATAAGACAAGGTGAACTTTTGATTTCAACTTTATAACTGCCTCAAATAGGATATAAAAGAATCCAATAAATACTGCAAGTGGTCTAAACTGAGATCCAAGCAAAATACAAGTATCAAATAGGCCAAAAATGACCAAATACTGAAAGTATAATTTATACTTAAAATCACTGCAAACTAATGGCATATTATTAAAGTAGATGAAAAATTATGTACTTAAAAAAAATGGCACCTGAAAAGAAGATCGCATGACCCCAAACGAAGCCTCTAAAGTTGCAAAATTGAGGATTAGACATGTGCAGTAATAAAAAACTGCAAAGTGCGAAAAACTTTGTCCATCAAAATCAGAAAATTCCTCCATCACTGCGAAGAGCACAAAAATTAGCCCAAATAAAAAAAAAATGCACCCAAAAAAGAGCTAAAATGAGCAATATATGGCCTCTTGAAGTTGGATTGCGAAATCAAAACGCCAAACAAGAGGGGGTCCAAAAATTTTCAAAATACTATTGATGCAAGTTGATGTCATTATTCCATGAGCTTAGATTTGACGACCATTTGAGCGTCATCAGGTCGTCGCTCCCTTTTCTGCTTGTACATATGATGTCATTAGTACGAAAGATGATGACATCAACAATGACTATGTTGGTGTTGGTGACTGGAATGTCTATATGGATGATGTGGTAGACGGGTGGCATTGACTGAGCATATGGTCTGCTGATGTTTACTTCCTGCATGGCAATGAGGTGGCTAAATTGGATTGCCACACGTGTGTACAATGCTCACTGTGTAGTGATGTGGCAGATGATGTGTCATTGATCGGGCATTCTTCTCGTCTAATTGGGCACAATGAATATGCGACAACTAGGTGATGAGTTATAAGTATGACCAAATGTGAGACGACTGTGTGGCATAGGATAGGTGGTAAGCATGGAGGAGCAAGAAGCCGACTAACCAAAAGTCAGAAAGCGGTTGTCGAAAGTAGACGACGCTTGGGCGGTCTCAATTACAGCATCGACGACATCGCCAGAACCCTAAAAAACACCAATTGATGTGTTGGGAAAATAGGGACGATGCAGAGCTGGCGACAGACGTAGAAAGATCCGGAGGACGAATGACATTGGGGGAAGTACAATGCGGCCCCTGAAAAAAATATACTCCAGAGTATAAGGGGGGGACAGGGGTCCTGCCCCAAAATAATAATTTTGGTTTTATTTTAAAATAATTTTTTTTACAATTTGATAAAAAAATGTGAAGAAGTTTAAATAGATTCGCAGAAAAAAAATAAAAATATATATATATATATATATAAATCTGTACAATATACGAGAATATGCGATTGTTTTCCTTCACCAAATATGGCCAAGTTTATACTCAAAATTTATGGAAATGGCCACCCAGAGACAACCGTGTTGTCCAAATCGTTGTAGGATACCCCCCAAAATTGTAGATCCCCAAATCCAAAAAGCCTTCAAAATATCTCCAAAAGACTAATCAATGAAGCCCTTTAGGCTTTGATACCATGTGAGATTTTGCCAAGATCAAGAGCTCAATGAAAAGTACAAAGTAGAGAGACAAACTAGATGATAGGAATAAACTATATTCTATCAAGAGCAAATACTGATCAACTGGATCATCAAGAAAAATTACATACAATGTAGATAAGCTTTCTTATAAGGGCAAGGCTAAGAGACAAGAGAGCACACAATAATGACATGTGGCTCAGTGAGATGAAAGGGTAGGTAGGGGTAGGTAGGAGAAATAATAAAATATTCTACATGAGGTGGATCACGCACCGAAGGTAGAATTATCACTCCACAATAAGTGGATATGATAAAGTAACAACAATATCACACCATAAAAGGTGGAGTTTCTCCTACATACACACTTCCAATGTAGCGCATCTCCCTAGGTGTCCCACATGCAAACTACTATGATATGCATGTACGTAAGTAAACTTAAGTAAAGTGTAATTATATCCAACATGAATAAATAGTTACACCAAGACATTTACAAGGCTTGCTTGTGTTCATATGTTGGTTATGATCATGATTCATTTGCTTCTGCATAGTAGAACTTGTTTTTCAAGTGATTCATCATTAAATTCAATATTTGTTAGGACATTTGTGATAAAGAATTCTAACAAAAGTCCACATTTGAGTGTTGTTATATGATATACATACCTAGTTCTAAAGTACCCATTTTTGGCATAGGGTAGAAGGATACTAGAAATGGTTGGGGAGACTGGTATTCCTGGTAATTGCATTTACTGTGGATCCTGAAATCATTTCAACATAGCAATTTTGTGTGGATCCTGAAATCATTTCATTCCATGAGACAATAAATAATTCCCTATAAAACTTGTCTTTAAAGTAGTCGAGATAAAGTTCATCGTTTCCAACAATAAGATTTAAACTTGTGCATTTTAAGCAATTCTTTTTTGTTCTTTTTATATGAACTTTATTTCTTTAAGACTCTATCCAGATATGCCACAACCATCACAATAGTATCAATAAATAGATTTGGTGGATTTATTTCCAATTTTCTTTGTATCAACAAATAGATCTACATGAATGGAAGTCACAAAATCTAACTTTCAAATGGAATTTGTCAATAAAATCAATGGTGAGCATTGCCAATGAAATCTATGTTAAGCATTTAAAGCCCGTGGGTGTTCCTCTTAGAGTTGTTCATGTGTTTGATTCTTTCATAGTGTTGAAATGAACATCTAGTTTGTAAATGTGGAACTCTCCTCTTTCATGGTGGTTATGTTCTTTTTTTCTTGTAGTCATTTGTAGTAAAAGAGTGTGCATGTTTGTTGTGCACTTTTAGCTCCATAGTCACATGTGAAAACACATACTATTTGGACTACAGTACAAAGTTCTTATATCTAGTTCATGGTCAACCCATTGTTACATGAAAGAATTGGATGATTATTCATTGGTTTCTTATGGGTTACGAATTTTGGTATAATTTATATTTTATAATCTTCTAAACAATGTAATTTCTCTCTGTAATGCCCGCCAAAATACCATAGAGAAATAAACCATAATCTACTAACAAATGGAGATAATTTTTTTTGTTTTAAGTCAACCATCACTACTACACCATCTCTAACATTTTTTATTGCAACAATACAACCAATATGCATCAATGCATCTTTTAACAATTACAATAATATATATGAATCAACAAGAACATAATCATAGAACATATCACACAAGTGGAGTTATCATTTAACCATTAACATATCTCTACACAAACTCATACATTATATCCATTTCCTAGGGTATCTCAATGTCACTACTTGACCAAAACCTAACACATCACATATCCATCTAAAACATCTTACACTATCATTCTGCTAATCATTTACCTCCATACAGATATGACAAAGTATTAACATATATGCATAACTCTACCACATTTCATACCCTTTAGGTTCATTTAAGAATACCAACCAAATGTTCCTAATACCCTTCTTTATTCATCAATCATTTGACACTTCATAAATCTAAATGCATTTAACCTTATCCTACATATGGAACTAGATTATTTCCTTAAGCACAATCATTACACAACTCATCAAGAATACTATCCATATTCATATGCAAGATTATAACAACAAGCACTTATCTACTTCCAAATAGGATTCCAAGCTACTAAACAAATTCAAGAGTCATACCATGCTACAAGAATAGACACATTCTAACATTTTGATTCCCTAATTCAACATAGGATCTCATTCCCAACACGATGAGCATTTATACAACATGAACCATATAATACGACATCATCTTATTTCAAGAGAACAGTTCTACATCATCAAGTCTAAATACATAAGAGCACATGGAACAAGCACATAGTCTCTTTTACTACATTCCATCATAATGCTTAATAATACAAGTTACATAAGTACATAATCATATTCCACATTTACAAGTCAACGCAATAGAGTAATATCTCTAATGTATAGAAATCAGCACCATAGGAAAATTTACGCATATTTAAGTGTCGTATATTCCATGTAAATCTACAACTACTCATTAATTTTCCATATCCCAAGATAACTTAATCTATCTCCCTTTGACTTGCAACCAGCATTATTTTTCTGCAAAAACTTGTTGAAAAAGTTAACGAAGATTGTGGGTAGACAAGCCTAAACTTTCCATCATTTTTTGTTGTCTTACAAACTCTTCTTTATCTCTCACCTATGCGCTAAAAGTCAGAACGTATGTGCTATAGTATGGAATATATGCGCATTCAGAGAAAATGCACTACTCTGGAACTCATATGCGCTATATTGATGGTCCAATGCGCTAAAAGATAGATCAAATCATTATGTGTTGGGATAGGGTTCTTATGCGTTGGTGTATCTGTCAGATGTGCTCTAGAGTATAGGACATATGCATTGTAAAATGAGTTATATGTGCTAAAATGACTTGCAGATGCGCTATTCTAGTATTCTTTCAAGAATTTGTCTTTAACCTTCATACAAGATTATTAGAAATTCGGGGACGAGCCCCAAGATGAGTACCAAAAATTTATGCCAGAATAGTGGTGTCAGTTGATTAATCAAAAAGAAGAGAAACTAACATACCAACGAAACGTTAGATATAAAGACAGTAAACTAGTTAAACAAACTAATCCTTCAAAAGAGTCTCATTTTTCTCTATCTCATAGGATTCCTCAAGTCAATGGTTGCTCTCAAATCATTGAGCAACCAACCTTTGAAATGACAACTCTAAGAATGAGTGCTAATGGATAAAAATGATCTATATGCAATATGCAACTAAGATATATATGATAAATTTATTAAGATGAGGATTATGCTATGGTAATGACAATATACTAGCTTAATATGATATATACTAACATGATAACATACTATACTAACAATGCTTCTAAATGATTCTAAGATGATGATTAGCAACAAAGAGAGGCAAAACTCAAGACTTTGATAGACTATAACTTGGATACATGAAACTTGTGATGATGGATAATAAGAGAAATGAGGCCTATTTATAGAAGAAATGGGAAAATTGATGGTCAAGATTGAATAATCTTAACAAGGGATATGATTGAATAAGTTTCAATCCATGTTTTCAATTTTAGCCAATGAAATGGTGACAATTTCCAATATGAGATGGCTTGAGAGGAGAGAGAAGAGGCATTAAATGCTTGAGAAGATATGGTGGTTACCTTAGGGGGTATGGTTAGGGTTGAGTTAGTGGATAATCCTTTTATCCAAAGGGTAAAAAAATGTGCAAGAGTTAAAGGGATAACCATGGTCAAAGCAATAAATGCTTGAAAAGACCCTACGTTAAAAAAGATGGTTAATTTAGAGGATAGTCTCTAACCCAGAGTAGAAGGTGAATTAACCAATAATGGTTATGTAAGAGCCTTTAATGGTTTGGAAGACTTTAGAGGTTAACTATTTGAAGGCATAAAGCCTTTAATGGTTATTGAAGACTTTGGAGGTTTTTGAGAAGTGACCTAGATTCTTAAGGAATGTGCAAATGTTTATGAGGGGGATTAGGCTAAATTGGAATTTATTAGAAGGGTCTAGAAAGGGGTTTAGGCATGCAAGTGGATTCTGTAGGATAATGCAAGTGAGATGATTTTTAATATTTAATTAAAATAATATTTATTTATTTCAATTAATGGTTTCAACTTGCATTAAATTAATTTAAATAAATATTGATTTATTTAAATGTGTGGAAGGTATTTAATTAAATGTAAAGGGGTGTAATTAAATAAACATGATTTATTTAATTAATAGACTAAACTTTACTAGATGAATTAAATTAAATAAATTGAATAATTTATTTAATTAATAGAGGAAGGGGTGAATTAATTAATAGAAGAACTGTTAGTGAATTAAATAAACATTAAAATATTTATTTAATTTAGAAGTCATTTTTATGTGTCTACACTTACAGTTTGAGTTAATTTGTAATTTTGAAATTGTAATAAGTATTTCTCCTCTATATTGTGAATTATTTCCCGAAGAAAGAGGAAAGAAAAACATCTACTTTTAAAAAGAGGATAGGATGATGTACCACCCAAGTTTAGATTAGGAATTAAAAGTTGTAGGGTAAAAATACTAACCCGTGTCACAATTTTATAATGGAAAATGTTAACACAACAATAAATATTCAATTTTGATGACATAAAAGTGGCATTTGTATTTTGAATTTGAAGATGGTGTAAACTGATGAAATGTGTAAAATTTGATGAAGTTTGAGTTTATTATTTTTAAAAAATTTTTTTGTCAAGGATTAATGTGTTTTTTTACTTTTAAAATCAAATTTTTTATTGCTGAAAAATGCTAAAAATCAAGAGGCCAAAAAACAAAATATAAATCAACTTTTTTTTTTTTTTTTGATATCTCTAATAGATGACATAAATATACAGTGCATAAATAAAAAAATAAAAAAATTGATGTATATTTTCTTAGTTATAACATTTTAAAGTTGAACATACCTAAATTTGATAGTTTTTATCTCCCTTCATATTTTGTTTATTTAATTTTTGATAGTATTAAGAAATAAAATACCCTTTTGGAGAAGACTCTCTCCTCTAGTGAACTATATTCTTTCAAATTTTTTTGAGGTGATTCAATATTTTTTTTGTTTTTCGAACCAGCCTCTTACCGAACATTATAATGCCTACTTGTAGTATTTTTGAAATAATATATATTAAATCTAATCAAAACATCATTAAAAATTGCATGAGTATATTCTTGACTTTGATCTCTACAAAAAGGGTAATTTTATTTTTTTTAATAAATTGAATTTACTTGTAGAATTTTGTTGCAAAACTTAGAAGTTCCAAAAATTATTCAAATTTGGCGATGTGGTTGTCACTTAGGACTTTCCGATTGGAACACTTCTAGTCGAAACATTAGAGACCAACGTGACTGGTCATTTCAATGACCACGCCTCTTAAACCCCATATAAATAATGATTTATGTTGGCATTTTCAATAGAAAGATTGTTGATATTCATTAAAGATATTGAGAAGGTTGTTGAAGATTATTGATATAACTGAAAAGGATGATAGCTATCTTTATAACATTATTTTGTCATTGATGTCAAGAAATTGATTTTCTGATTCAGTAGGATGTTGCCATATCTTGAGAAGATTGATTTGAAGAGAATTAAGTGTTGGTAAAAGACACAGAAAGAATGTGATAAGAAGGAGGAGGAATAAGATATTCAATGGGCAACTATTACCAAGTTAGACAATGATGAGATCATGATGTTTAGATTATTTTGATATCCTACATATGTTGTTGATTGTAAGGTTAATACTATACTTTGACACCGAGTAAAGAACCTAGTCGGTAAACCCTAAGGAACCTAGTCGGTAAACCCTAAGGTTATCGATATCGGTTAATGAAGGCGAAATGTCTACCGAGTAAAGTTTAGTATTTACCGAGTTGCAACCGAGTTATGACAGATCGCATTGGATGGATAAAAGCATTATTTAATGAAAGACAATGATTAGCTGGAGATGTGTAGATGATTGGTATGTCGTGCATGAAGTTTGTTAAGGATCTATGGCAATGGAAGATTGGTAGGAAGATCTACAACGCAGATTGAACCGCAATAACCTTGTGCAAGTTCCAAGAAAGGAATGTAAGTCCCGATGCAAGGTAAAACGTTTTAAAATCAAAATATGCATTGAACCTAGTGAAGTTTGAAGATCTGATGGCTATGATTGATCATGGGAAATGTGATCAAGTAGATTCAGTGGTTAGAAAATTGTTTATAAATAAGAAATTATTGATGAACAATGTATGCGGGCAAGTGGAAGCATAGGGATGCTACATAGTGATTACCGAGCATAGAAGCTTGAAGACCTGTTTGAATAACAGAGTAAGAAGCCCAGCAGAGGGACAAGATAAGTCCTATGACAAAATTGTTATGAGCAAATAGGAATTTGCTTTAGAATTTTAGATGTAAAGTTGCAAATATATATTACTGTTGTTTAATTTGTAAGTGATAGGAAATCTCTTAACCGAGTGGACTTAACAGTCTTATTTGTAAACCCTCTAGCAAGGTAACATTCTAAATGAGTGTTTGAATACCTTTTACAAGGCCACTTCTAACAAAGTGAAGATCCTAATAGATCTGAGGGAAATCCCTTAACAGGGTCACATCTAGCAATGTGTTTGTAATCTTTAATAGGATTTTCTTTTAACCGAGCATACTCTAGAAGAGTATATTTCTTAGTGGGTCCATAATCCCACAGTGGTTTTTCCCTATTTGGGTTTCCATGTTAAATCTGGTGTTATATGTGTTATGATGATTATGTGTTTATAAGATTGCATGTTTAGCAGTTTTTGGTTATATTGTTGAAGCATAGGCTACCAAGGTTGAATCTGTTGATTTAATGGATGATTAAGTTTGTATGATTCACCCCCCCCTCTCATCTTGTTAGCTATTGGCATCAGCTCTTTACATTTAGTATCAGAACTTAACAATTTATTTTTTTCTTTTTAAATATAAAAAAATCAAGGAGTGCGAATTAATATAATTGATTTTTGAATTAAATCAAATATTTTTTGCAAATAAAAGTGACATAGTTGATATAAAGCAGCAAAGATTTCTATTTTTTTCCAAAATTTTGGTTGAAGGCTTCTACTTTTTTTCAAGTATGTTATTTTAAGTTTTTTTTAATTAAATAAATATCCAATATTAGAAGGCGTTTTCAAGTATGTTATATTAAACTAAATATTTTTTAGATTTTATTAAATTTTTGGATGCATAATTTGTTAAATAAAAAATTACATTCAAATGTTATTTACCTTTTATTTGTGGATTCATTTATGTAATTGTTTCTTGAAAAACATTTTTTAATTGTAATGATCTATGATTTATTTCCTATATATGATATATATGTGTTTGTGTGTTAATTTGAATATTTTGTGCAATGGGGAATAAGAGGACTAGATCAAGGTTGTCTGATTGAAAAAGGGACGATAAGATGAAAGGTCATAAAAAACGTAGTCAACAACAATTCGTTGATGTTCAAGATCAACCTATTAATGTTTAAGAAATGACAACGCGGGTAGAAGATCAAATTGGTACATCCTCAAGTTTGAAATTGTTCTCAAGTATGAAAAATTTAATGAAAATGGATGAAGATAGTCTTTTCAATGAAATTCCTTCCAAAGATATGGTACCTGAAAGCACAATAAAATTGCATTGTAAGAAAATGTGAGATGATTATCTTGAAAATAGGTCTATTATTGGAAGGGCACAATTGTTTGCTAAGTTATTTAGGAAAAGAGAAATGACCCATGTTTTGGAGTTGTTGGGTGTTGATAATAAGAAAATCTCACATGATGCATCAGTAAAAGATACTATAATTGAAAATTTGCAAGAAGCATTGAAATGTATTGACAACACAAATCGAGGTGTTGAATTAAGTGTTGCATGTAGAACATTGATGACTATGATTTCTAGTAAGAAATTGTCTCTTAAAAAACAAGTTCACACAATTTCTCAATTAATGTAGGTATCTAGAAGAACTGTTCAAAGATATATTAGGAAGAGAATATGGTAGATGAAAACATTAAAAACAATTGGATAAATGTCTTTAGGGTTCTTCGAAAAGATAGAATTTCTGAAGGTGTAAAAAATAGGTCGTTGATTATTGGACCAACCAACCACTCTTGTGTTTCTTCCAATAGAAGGGACACTATACAAATGATAGATGAAGATGGTACAAAAATTTCATATCCAAAACATTTTCTAGATACAACACAAAGTGAACTATTTCAAGCATTCAAGCAAGAATTTTTAGATGTGAATATTTGTCAAAGGATGTTTGAGAGATTGCGTCCTTGCTTTGTACACATAAATAAGGTACGAGAACTTCTTGTTGTCAAAATCATGTTGAATTTCATCTACACGTGCAATCATATAAAAAAGTCATGGCAACAATTAATCAAAATCTAGTCATTCCTACAAGTACAACACAATTTGTGAAATCTATTTTATGTGATAAATTAGAAGATTCATATGAGTTCAAAATACAGGGTATCAAAGGTACATGCATTGATTGTGAAGATTTGAGTAAGTTTTTGTTGCAAAGTGAGAATATTGATATTATAATACAAATTATGTGGAAGAGATTTGAATATGAGACATACCAAACTAAGTAAGGAGTTGAATCCAAAAAAAATGTGTTGAAAGAGAGTGAATTACCCTACATTTAGTTTAAGACTAGATTTTGTAGTATCATATATCCACATATCCAACATTGCCATGGTGCAAGATGGAAAGATACATACTTTCTTGAGTCAAAGAATTTTTTTCCAATAGGTTGTATTCTGGGTTAGTGCAAGAAGCTGAGTCCACTTTTTGGCCAAAAAGTGGAAGTGTTTTCCCTGATTTTCAGATTTTTGTCTCATTTGAGCTTAAATTTTGAAACACTTAGAGATTGTATCTTGGAAAAAGTCAGTAATATAAAAGATATCCCTCTGAGTGTACTTTCCAAATATGTAATTTATGTTAATACCCACATAATAAAAAATAACTTTTTGAATGGAGTTCTAAAAACTATGTTTTAAAAATGTATGTTTCAGGACCATACCATGCATGTGTACGACCCACACTTTTTGACACAATTAAAATTATTTTCTCAAATTCCACAGAACGGGGCCCCATTTTATAAATGGGGGCCTGTTCCATTTTTTTGCCCATTGGATTTACTAACGGGCCCCCGTTCCTAAATAACTGTAACTGTAAAAAAAAAAGACAGATTGCATCAATTTACCACACTATCATTGAAATCCGTACTGACAAACATTTTTTACACAAATTTTTGAGGAACTCAGTAAAAAGGTATTATTTATTGAAGAAGAGTTTGTAAAGATGGGTTATAAGAAACGTCAAAAGAAAAAAAAGAGGACAATGACAATGGGTGAAATTCAAGCACAAAGAGAGAAGGAGGCAAAACGCCAAAGAGATTGAAGATCACAACAATGACAATTGAATAACACTTCTAAAGCATCTAGTTCAGTGTCCGTTGTAGATGAGACCATTGAAGACATCATGATGGATGCAAGAAATGTAGAACCAAACATAGGTATGAATGTTGATGCAAATGTTCATGTGGATGCGAATCCTGGTATGTTTTTAAATCCCCAAGACTATGATGCCAATCAAATTGCTGATTTAAACGAAGCTGGATATAAATTTCATACACCGATACGAAAAGAAATAAAAATTGAAAATATAACACCACCCTCTTTGAAAGAAAATGAATGTAATTTATTTACTATTTATAGCAATGTGCTAGATAATCTTAATGGGTTAGTTTCTTGGAGACAAATCAGATCACATGCGAACATATTATATAAACAATTTTTCTATAATAAAAAGTTAGGATTCCAATGTCAATTAATGCTACAATTAATAAAAATGTTAAAAATGCGTAAAGTCGTGAAAAAAATAGGTATTTATGCAAAACCAAAAAGAAAAGATGAATCATATAAGCAAGTTGTATCTACTGTTGCCAGTGCCATCGATTCTATTGGAAAAACAAGTCGATCTAAAGATAAGAATGCAACACGTAGAGTTATAACGACTGCAATAGTTGACAAAATGATTGTTAGTAAAATAATGTTAAGTGATATAAGTGGCTATTTGAACTTCCATCATAGAACCTTGTCAAGAGTGGCCAAAAGAAGAGACACAATTGAAATTGATCCACTAAACCATTGTTGGAGTTTTAGTGGTAGACTTCAAAGGTCGGACATGAAATTAAATGATGAAACTAAACAATTAATTGCAAAATTTTGGCATGATAACACTAGAGTTTCATCAAATACTAGAGATGTTTTAAAGTTAAGAGTGAGATCAAAAATCCG
The DNA here is from genome assembly GCF_030272615.1 of Cryptomeria japonica. Lineage (NCBI taxonomy): Eukaryota > Viridiplantae > Streptophyta > Pinopsida > Cupressales > Cupressaceae > Cryptomeria > Cryptomeria japonica. The sequence goes on from NC_081406.1 coordinate 339,170,563, forward strand.
CGATCCTCATCCAAAACATCTTCTTGACATGACTCAAACTGAATTCTTTAAAAAAATTAGTGATGAATTTGTGTTAATGAATTTACGAATTAGTCAAAGATCATTTGAAAAATGCAAACCCTGGTATGTTAAAATCAATAAACAAAGAATATCTTGTTGTTGTAAAACTCATGTTTAGTTTCATTACTATTATGATGTTTTTTGATATATACGTTGTATGTTGCATGGTTATGATCTTGTGCAGGATTGTGGTGTTTATGTTCCACCTGAAACTATAAAAGATTTTATTGGAAGTTTATTTTGTAAACCACCTTATGAACAATTATTTCTTTCCACTTCATGCTTTTATGGCCTTTGCAATTTATGTGGGTACTATTCTTTGATAGGTGAATGTTTGCATGAACATGTTTCATCTGAGTTTGGACAAAAAATGGTTGATGTTAGGAGATTTAAAAATATAGAATACACTCTAAAGGATTGAAAGATGGGGAAACATTTAGAATTGATTACATAATAGAATAGTGTGAATGCATTTATCAGTGAGTTTAAAAGTCATATTGTTCCAAAATATGTGAAACATTCCCAACATGCCCGATGACTTGATGGACAGTTTCACATATGCAAGAACACATTTCCAGTTGGAACAATAGTATCGGTTGTGGATTTTGCAGAAAATTATACTCTAAAACCACAAGAGGAAACTCAATCACAATAATACAACTCAGTGCAAGTGGCCATATTTGTGCACATTATATATAGACATGACCATGACAGTACAAAAGATAACATAAAATGTTTGAAGGAGTATCATTTCTATGTTAGTGATAATCGATTACACTCTTCAGAGTTTGTTCAGCATTGCTTCAAGGTATTTCATGATAATTCTAAGGAAAGATAAATTGACATGAAACAACATATGATATGGTCAGATAACTGATATGGCAAGAATGTTTTATTGGCTATGCAAAGTTCACAAGATAACCAATGTCCAACATTTATGGAGTTTTTTTGAAGCGGGACATGGTAAGGGGGAACACGATGGAGCTGGTGCCTATGTAAAAAGAGCTCTTGCTAGCTAGAGAATAATTGAAATTCGAAGATGCAGTGAAATTCAGAGATGCTCATGCAGTTGTAGATTGGTGCAATTCAAAGTTGTCAAAAGGATCAACTGAAAACTCTAAAATTCGGCATTTCTTTTGGTTGATAGAGGAAGATAGTATTCCTATTCGACATGATTGTAATACCATCATTATATCAGCTAAGTGGCATTCATTTAAGAGTTCTAATTCAAACACATGGACTATATTCACAAGGCAGCTTTCTTGCTTTTATCAGTTTTGTGTTTCCAGAGATTGGTAATTTTGTGAGAATAAAGAATGGGTTGAAGAATGGAAACAAAGATCATTGACACCCATAGATGCAGATGATCTGCATGAAATAACTGATGAAGATATGGATCAGACGTTTGCACCAAATGACTATGATTGCATTTCAAATCTTATACAACAAGGTAAAATTGTTTTTGAAATTTGTTTTGATTTATTAAATAATACATATTTATGAAATCTTACAATGTATATTTTTGTTTTTATTTCTCATTAAATATTAAAATAAAATTGTTTTGTGCACAAGACATGTCTATGTTGTTGTTGCACCAGAGGACAATGAAGAGGGGACAAAGTATTGGTTGGCTCGATGTGTAGAGCCAAAACATAAGCTAACCACTCCTCGAGTAGATGATGATGGTTATGACTGTCCAACATGATCTGTGGTTGTTGTTGTCACTTGGCTATGCAAATATCTAACAAGAAAGAATGGATTGCCCGCATTTGAAGATTATGAATTAGAGAAGAAGATTATACATTACTCGCATTTGGTAGTGGCAACTAATATAAAATTGGATAGATATCATGGTAGGCCTGCTAATAAACAATTATTGAATCTCTCTATGGAAGAGCACGAGACAATTATAGATGCTTTACAAAAGAGAGAGGATGCAGATGGTATAACAAAATGAATATCAAGTAAGTTATAATTTGAACCCTTAGTCCACCTCCCTTTTAAAAATCGTGATGCATATTCTATATAGCATTCTAAATCATGCATCATAATTATAAAATCTAATCTAGTAATTTTGTTTCAGCTCTACCACAAGTAGAAGGCATCAATAAAAACAAAGTTATTTGTGCATACTTTATGTTTCATTTTGAATAATTACAAGTAAGTTAAATTTTTGTATGCTTTATGCTTTATGTTGTATTTGAAATTCAATGTATCCTCATTATAAAAACTAATCATATGTATTTTTTTTTCAGGTCTCTCATAGTAGACTTGGCCTCAATGCCAACTATTGTTTGTGCATACTCTATGTTGTATTTTAAATTCAATGCATCCTCATTATAAAAACTAATCATATGTATATTTTTTTTCCAGGTCTTTCAGAGTAGACTTGGCCTCAATGACTACTATTGTTTGTGCGTACTTTATGTTGTATTTTGAGAGATATAAATCCTTATTATTATAATTTAAATAGACTATTTATTTTATTTTAGATAGGTCTTCTTGATTACATTTTTAGTAATATATATAAATGAGAGACTATTGGTCAAGTTTATGAATGAGATAATTATGTTTTAATCAAGTTCTATTCAATATATTTGTTTTGATACTTTTCTCTTATCATCATTATTATTGTAATGGTAATTATATATTTGATTATATTTTTTAGTTATTTATTATGATTAATACTTTTTAATTTAGAATATGTTATAAGTATAAGATATGTTTCAATACTTAGTTCATGATGTAAACCTTTAGTTTATCTAATCACAAGATCTATTTAAATAAAATTACAAGTCCACATAATCCATATAAAGTTATTTAAGCACAACTTCCATAAATAAAATTTCAAGTCCACATAATCCATATAATATCTAATCCATATATATATCTGGATGGTAATATGATGAACTCCACATAATATCTAATGTGCACAAAATATATAAAGTATGCACAAAATATATATGATCTAATCCTATTATGCAACTATCCATATATATAAAGTATGTGCACATGTAAACAAATGTGTAAAGTCCATAAAAAAGTACATATCATATAAAAAAGTACATGTACATCATATCAGAGCCAAATAAACAGTAAAATCTAAGTGCTATCATCAATAACATCTCATGGTCTCTTCTCCCCGGGACGTGGTCCAGATCTACCCATCTCATGTTGTACAAGGAAAAAATAATATCAAAATACTTGAAACTAACTATTAAAAAAATCATTTATCAAATATAGTTGGAATTCATAAATTAAGTTACAAACTTACCATATGCTCATCAAATCCTCTAGTAGTATCTTGTGCAGTATCAACACAAAATGTAGTGTTAGCTAACTCCTGTACAAGTTCAAATTCAAAGTGTCCAATTAAATCTTAAATTAAGAGTCAAAATAAGATCAAATTAAGTATTACATATTAATACCTCAAAGGATGTCGATGTGCGTTCAAATTAGCTCTGATAAAAATTATGAGGATAACCTATCCTAATAGTAGTGTCCACTTGCAAACATGCATTTAATGAAATCATATTTAGTGAACATATATATGTGTACTAAATAATTTCAAGTTAAGTTGCAATGTTGTAAGAGTTCATATTTTATTTATGAATTCTAAGATACATACCATAGATGGTGTCACAGTAGTCACACCCTCTTCTCGATGTGATGTAGACGGTCCCTCATGACCTAAATACTGGAGAAAGAAGAATTCAATGTATCAACATGAAAATTTATATAGTATACGATGATAACATATTAACTTAAAAAGATAGTACAATGTCTAGATAGAAATTTATACTATACCCCATTAGGTGTGCTGAGTTGTGTTCTAGTAGATGCAATATTGACTCTAATATTAGATGTAGTCCTTATCTACATAAACCAAATTTATTTAATGAAGTATTAGATTGTATTAAAAAAAGACATGCATTTAATTTATACCTATATTTAATGAAATATTTAAAGATTGACATGTACATGTATATATATCTATACCTGGTCAAGATGATCATCAGAGCAAAGAAAATCTATATATGATGTCATCATACTATCATCTACTGCATCATGCTCAACTAGAACTGAAGCAGATCCTAGATCAGCAGTAGGACCTACACACATCTCATGAAAACTCGAACACATATGTGGCATCCATCGAGGAGTGAATGCCATGTGAGGGAAGTCAAAGCATCTAATGTAGAAATGAATGATGTATTCTGCACATCTGCAGGAATCGATGGAGCAACAAGTGGAACTATGGGTGGATTTGGTAGGGGATTATTACTCCGTGCCCCTAATCTATGCTATGGCATTCTACGACCAACACCCTGGAATGACTTAATATCAAAATAATTTAGTTTTTGGTGCATTACAAACTCACAGTATATTTTTTTCAAAAAATAAAAAGGGACCTCATAATTACGATATGGTGGATAATAAAAATCCATCCACCATCCATCCCAAAAGTGTCTAGCCATTTCTGGATGCACACAGCACCTAATTGAAATGCTTTTCTGGTTAGGTTGCATTGGTTCTCTTGTTTTTGGGTTAGTAAAATATGGACATAAATGAGCTTTGGTTATTTTGAGATCAGTGATCTACCTATAAGTTAAACCATCGACATAAAAATCACACAACTCTTGTTGTCGTCTATGAAATTGATCTAATTGAGAATCAACAGATCTAACTGACTCGACAACAGTTTGCATTGATTTTGCAAACTCTAGAAGATGGGGTGGCATGATTGGCTCATTTTGCATAGAATTAATATTTTGTTCAATCACTTGTAGGTTTTCATTAATTTATTCTCTTAAACTAATTTCATCCAATCTAGGGGGTGGAGGTGGAGGTAGTGGTGGTGGTGGTGGTGGAGGAGGAGGAGGGGGTTGCGGTGGGGGATTTTCACCTAATATTTCATCTATGTCAAAGACATCCATGATAACAAAGAGCTCCTGCATATATAAAGATATAAATGAATTATATACAACTCTATGTCAAAGAAGAATCTATTTTAGTTTTAAAAAAAACATTTATAAATAGTAACATTTCTATGTTATTGAATGACATACACATGAAATATAATATAATATTGAACTTACAAAAATATACATGTACATACTATTGAATCTTTAAATATAAAATTTGCGCACAAAACTTAATAAAAACTTTCAATAAAACTTTATAAATCTATTATATATTCAATAGCAATATAAGATCATTACACTCTATAAACCATGATATGATCATAAGATCATGAGAGATTTAATAGCAATACAAGACATCAATCATTATGGGAAATTAGTAGGTATTAATAAAGATTAGATAATGTAAAAATAGGAGATAAAACATATGAAGTAAAAGTAGGATTAAAAAAGGAAATCAAGTGAGAAAATATTAAACATGCCCTACAAGTGGGGTAATAGAATATAAAGTAAACATAAAAGATTAAATAATGTGATATCTAGTGGTTTCTCTTTTATGTTATGTGTCACCTCAATGTGTACATTCACTTTGTTGGTGCATCATTATTTTCTTGCATTTAGCTAACTATTGTATTGGATATTTGCACCTAGGATAGGATAAGATTACTTGGGTAGATATCTACCTAGGTAGGCATCACATGTTCAACTCATACTCCCTACTTTGGTAGAGATGTGGATATATGTTACTCATCTTCTAAATTTTTTTGTAAGAGTTCTCTGTAAATAGGATTTTATATATTAGAATTTTCCTAAAACATGTCTCAAAATGATTAAAGCACTTGAATCAAGGTAAAAAACTAGGAATTGGAGATACATGATATGGATGATGACAAGGATGGTTGAGAATAAAGCAAATTTGAATGGATTATGGTATACTCCTAAGTGTAGGGTACTTTTAAAAAATAGATTATGCATGATGCAAGAATTTGGTCTTCATCATGGTACTTGTCCAAGGTGTCATAAGAATGGTTTTCAATAATGAATAAAAAAATTATGTTTACTTTTCTCTCTTTTTAAATTTTTATGCAAGACCAAATCCTTTAGGTGTGGAAATGTTAAATGATACACAGGATATTTATAAGTTTTTAAAAATCCTAGACAAAAAATATAGGACACTGGAACAAAGGACCTATTATGCAATGTCATGGCATAATAGGACTTATTATGACGTCATGGCATAATAGGTCCTCTTATGCAATGACATGATATAATAGGTGGACTATTATGCAATGATATTATTATGGACCTGTTATGCCATGATGGCATAATAGGTGGACTATTATGCAATGTCATGGCATAATAGGACCTATTATGCCATCATGGCATAATAGGTCCATAATTGGTCCTATCATACTAAGTAAACATGTCAAATTAGCATAGTTTTAGTGTTGGAGATGAATTAGATGATGAAGTTGGCAATTTGAGAAAATCATATCATGTTGTGGCTTAATAGGTCCTATTATGGACCTGTTATGCCACAATGGCATAATAGGTGGACTATTATGCAATGTCATGGCATAATAGGACCTATTATGCCATGACATGATATAATAGGACCAACTATGGACCTATTATGCAATGTCATGGCATAATAGGACATATTATGCCATCATGGAATAATAGGTCCCTAATTGGTCCTATCATACTAAGTAAACATGTCTAATTAGAATAGTTTCAGTGTTGGAGATGAATTAGATGATGAAGCTGGAAATTCGAGAAAATCATGTCATGTTGTGGCTTAATAGGTCCTATTATGGACCTGTTATGCCATGATGGCATAATAGGTGGACTATTATGCAATGTCATGGCATAATAGGACCTATTATGCCATGATGGCATAATAGGTCCTATTATGCCATGATGGCATAATAGGTCCTATTATGCCATGACATGATATAATAGGACCAACTATGGACCCATTGTGCAATGTCATGGCATAATAGGACATATTATGCCATCATGGCATAATGTGTCCTATTCTGCCATGACATGGCATAATGTGTCCATAATTGGTTCTTTTATACCATCACATGACATAATAGGACCATAATAGGACCTTTATGCCATGACATGGCATAAACCTAAGCCTAAACTTTGATATCTAAAATTTGAAGAGTAATGTTAATTACTTTTATGGTTATACTAATAGTGGTAACTTTTGTATTGCCTAATGAGGATTAAGAACAATTTTGGTACATATGTTCAATTTAAGGAATTGGAATGGTGGCTTGCTAGAAGTGGTTAAATTTTTTTGTTTTGATTTTGTTTCGGTTTTCGTTTTGATTTCCATTTAGTTTCGGTTTTGTTTCGATTTCATTTTCGTTTTTGTTTTTGTTTTAGTTTTCATTTTCTTTTTTGTTTTGATGTTTCTGAGATATCTAATTTGATATTTTGTTTTGTTAACTATCTAGGTTTGGTTTTGATTTGTAAATTTGTTGATTAGGGTTTAGGGTTAACTGTTGAAGAATATTTCAGATCAAAATCAAGAATAACAAATTTATTTATAGGTTACTTTTAAAAAAAACTAACATAATACCAAAAAAATCTAAATAATACACAAAAAATAGGAAAAATATACAAGAACATTACGAAATGTGAAAATAGATGATTGAATGTGTACCTGGGATAGTGGTGGAGACTTGAAGTGGAATCCACAACACGGGGGCCCGTTTTTTATCTCTTGTTCTCACTTCACTGTCAGGGTGAAAATGAAAAAAATCGCCCAAAAAAAAGGGTAAAATACAATTTACAATTAAAAAATGGGCCCCCATTTTATTTAAAAGTGGGGGCCCGTTTATTTTAGCTTCGGGCCCCCGTCACCTTTCAGCTTGGGAGCCCAAAGCATAAACAAACCCCCATTTTTAGGAGAGCATTTTCCAACGCACAGACTTATGCGAATTTGTGACTCATTACCTTGCACTTTCCCTTCTTTTAATTGTATATTTCTCTGAGAACTATACATTCAGTCCTCACACAAAAATTCAAATTCAATATTATCATTCTGAGTAAGTTGTAATATTTGTACAAGTTTGCTATAGACATGCACAATTTCAAGTGGATGGTATAGAGAGTACTTGAACGCATTATCATCAAGGAGGTTCATTTCTATATCAGTGATGATACGTGTCATAATAGGAGCTATGTAGAACATTGTTTTGGAATGGTTTTTTTAAAGATATTAGAGAACGTGTGATAAATTGTTCACAACATTGGATTTGGTCAGATGGATGTGCATAAAGTTTTTGTGGAACTTCTTTGAGAGTGGACATGGAAAAAGAGAGCACGATTGAGCAGGTGCATGTGTGAAGCGTGTACTTCGCCAACATGAACTTGTAGGTACATTCTCTTCATTTAATTTAATTTTTAATTTATCTTTATATCAAGCAATTTAAATATATATGGGATAGTCCATTTTTCTAAAGAGATCTATCTTGTGTATAGTTAACACCATACAAAATTCAAATGAAATTGTTGAAAGGTGCAAGTCATTTTGCTAGTCGTGATACAACATACAAGCGCTATTTTGGGGAAGTTAAAGGTATTTATTCTTGTGTTTGAAAATTATTTTAAAATTCAACATGACATAAATTAAAAGTAAATTAAATAATTTTGTTGGATTGTGAGTCTGAGTATGTACATTTATTTTAAAATTATGTATTGAACTAGAAATGTAAACGTGTGTTTCTAATTCATAAATTTGTTTAACAGATATTGATTGATCAAATCCTTATAATTGTCAAATAATTAAAGGTATTAGAAGTTTACATCAAGTCATGACTACGGGACATAGCGAGCCTCTTATTATTCATGTCAGAGAAAAATCATGCTTTTGTGTTTATTGCATTGAGAACAACACAAATACTCAATGTGAAAACATTGGAGATGGATATGTTTTACAATGGGAAATGAAATAGTTAGTCGCAATGCCTCCTTATGAAGATAGTGACATTTCTGATATTCATGATCCTCTATATTCAGTTGATTATGAACGTGTTTCTAATTTAGTTGTTACAGGTTCATGTGCGCATTTATTTAAAATATGTACAATTTTTTAAAATTTTCTTATTTATTTTATTTTTTAAATAATTTATGTTAATTTTGTTTGAAATATATGTGGTCTATGTAGGTGATATTTTTGTGGTGGTTGTTGATCTTGATAATACTAAAGGTGTTGATTATTATCTACTGAGATGCACAACACATAAATGCAAGTTATTAGAATCAGTCACTGATGATGATGGACAACAATATCTCATCGATTTAGTTGTTGTTGAAGGAACTTATTATCAACAAATCAAGATAGATAAAAATGGTGTAACATTTATTGATTATATGATATGCCAAAATATTCTATACTACAGTCACTTATTAATAGCAACAAGATTGCATTTGGAGACATTGCCAAAAAGAAGACGTGGCAACCAACAATGGAGGTTGCCTATTCAAGATCATGAAAAAATCTTAGAGATTATAAAAGATAGGGAGGATCCAGATTATATGTACTGAGATCTTTAAGTTAACTTGTCATGTTTGAACTTTTTATATTAGATAGGTCGTACTTCAATGAACTCATATTTTCTAGGACATGATCATATCTATCTATCTAGATATAGACATGCATGTTTGTTTGGATAGTGTGGATGGTTATATATATTATATATATTGCACATGGACATTTAATTTTTTGTGGATGCATGTTGAATTTATATGTATGTATGGATTTGAATTTTATGTCTATGTATGTGTATAGATTTATTTATATAAATAAATGTATGGATTTATTTATATGTGGTCTTAAGGGACCTCTTAAGGGGTCTTAAGGGGATTTATGAAATGGGGTCATAGTGCATGTACATAGTTACACCTAGATCATAGTGCATGTGTTTTATGGATGCATAAATTGTTAAAGAAAAAAATGTGCATTGAATTCTTGTTTTATACTTAAATATATTTCATGGGGGCATTGAATTTGTATGTATGTATGGATTTGAATCTTTATGTCTATTCATGTGTATAGATTCATTTATATTTACATGTACGAATTAATTTATATGTCTAGATCTCTAACACATACATACATGTACATACCATGTTCTAAAATATACATCCAGGAAATGTCGAGCTAACAAAATAAATTTATATAGATATATATAAAATTTGTCTAGTACAATGTCTAGAAAATGTGTGCACATGGAAATCTATAAACAATGGGCCAGTCAGGGCCCTATCCAGAACCTTGTCCCGATCACTACGCCTGCAATAGATTACACATGAAATCATACATTAAACATTCATAGTAGTAAATTTTTAAGAGTTATATTTATCTATATAATCGAATTTGAAACATTCATACATACAATTTATCTAAATAATTTGAAACATAGGTTCAGAATATAAATGTACACATGTTCTAGATAAACATACCTCAGGGTCTCTAACATCTCCACCACGTGCTTGTAGGACTCTAGAATGTCTATGTGATGAAGAGCTCAACCTGAGTGATAGTCGCTCATTCTGTAATGTTCAATTTTTGTTAGATATAAATAACTTGAAATTATGATCAACGCATATCCCTTTAAATAGAACTTAAAAACAAACAATTAATTTAAAGTTATATATACCAATGTCTCCTGATGAACAAGGTCAGTGGGAGTGTGCAAATCTCCATACATGGATCCTAAAAAAAATTCCCTATAGTTCACAAATTATAATTAAATAATTAAAAAAATAAACATCTACAATCAAGTAGAGATAGTTTTTTAAATTAAATTTTTTTTTTAAAAATTCATACCTCATTTGCAGCATCTAATGCTCATATGATCCTTTTGATGTCATAATCATGCAAGGAGCCCACTATAGCATCATCCTCAATGTCTTAATCCATAAGTAGACTAGTGTAAAACCCTCAAACTCCAGTACTAGGTGTTGTGTGATCAATTGATGTATGAATAGGAGGAGGAGGTGTATCCTGGCCAACTGATGTATGTTGGGGAGGTGCAGTAGGATGTGCAACAACATGTTGAGAATTTGTAGGCTCATGACCATGGCTACAAGCAACTAGTCTACCGAGTACACATCTAACATATGTTGAGGCCTCCTCTATAGATATCCCATGTTCCAATGCAATAACCTGATATGCATCCAGGATATCACTAGACAGACAAGCGCTCATTTGTCATAAAGGATATATCTCACGTATGCGTGCCGCATCCATCGACGATGGTATGTCTGCCCGAACATAGGGATCATAACTATTTGATGCATCATCAGCTGCAACAATCTTAGTATGAGAGTGTAGAAAATATATACCCACACGATCTTATGTCATCTCGTTGACCTGTGTGGCTATGGTAGCAATCTGGAAAAAGTAGATTGTTGAGTGTCATCTAGTGCACTATCCGCTGCACATGCCAATTCCAAACGTTTTGAAAGAACCAAAAGGTTTTGACCAATAAATGCTCACTTATTAGCGGGCTATGGTGCATCAGGTCTTCCAAACTTATCTGAAATTTTGTGTCTCCCTTGCCCAACATGTGTAGGAAAATCTATGTCGTCAACATCGTACCCCAAATGGAACTATGCAAATAATTATTTGCACAAATTTAAAAGGGGCAACTCATCCTTTTGGGGCCACATATGATGAGTGGCCAACCATCTAGGATATATAAATGGTGCCAAAAGTACATCTGTGTACCTAGTAGGCATATAACCCTTCACCCTACACATCAACTGATAATGAGGGAACATGGTCTTCACATCAACGATATAAGCCTTATCATTGACTGTTTCCCATTTTATGGTAGCACGAAAACTACGTGAAAAGGAACTATAGAATAAAGTAGCGTTAATCTTATCATATGGATTATAAGTGTCAACTACGTCAATCATATGATGTAGCTCATCTCCAATGATCTCTCCCCTTTTCTTATTTATATAGTTAGGGGTGTTTTCCAATGTGTTGTTCAAGAGATCTAGACTATGTTGTAATGCGTGTATTGTCTGATCATAAAGATGTTTCCTATCCTTAGGAGTTCTTGCAGACCTACATGATGTCTGCTCACTCCCTCCTAGATTAACATTGGGCTCAGATCCAATGTTATGTGAACTAGGTTGATCAAACATGATGATAATAGGAAATGTATAGATATATCTGCATGTGCATGTATGTACATATGTATTACAATTTATATTAAAAAAATTATACTTAAAAATATAAACAACAATCAAACATAATTTAAAATTTTAATCTAAAAATTGCAGAACAAAATAAATTGCAATTTTTCAAAAAAATATACATTTCTAATTTACATACATTTTCATCATTTTAAACATATTTAAACATATATAAATAGATATAAAAAGACATTTACACATAAACATATATTTTCATCATTTAAAGTTAATATGAAAATATAAAGATATAAAAAGAAATTTAAATACATATACATGTATTTTCAATATTTTAAACATATTTAAGTTCATAAAAAAAGATATAAAAATATATTTAAAATTATAAAAAGAAATATTTAAGCATGTGTGACCCCTTAGGACCACATGTGACCCCTTAGGACACTATTGGGTCATATGGGGTCAAATTGGGTCTTAAGGGGTACACTATACACACTAGGATGCTATAAGGGGTCACACATGTTATAGAACACAAGCATGACCCCTTAAGACACTATTGGGTCCTATGGGATTAAATTGGGTCGTAAGGGGTACATTATACACACTAGGATGTTATAAGGGATCATATGTGGTCCTAAGGGGTCATGCATGTGTTAGAGAACATGTGTGACCCCATAGGACACTATTGGGTCCTGTGGGATCAAATTGGGTCCTAAGGGGTACATTATAAACACTAGGATGCTACAAGGGTTCATATGTGGTCTTAAGGGGTCACACATGTGTTATAACATGTGTAATCCCTTAGGACCACATATGACCCCTTATAGCATCCTAATGTGTATATTATGTATACTATTGGGTCCTATGGGGTCAAATTGGATCCTAAGGGTCACATTATACACACTAGGATACTATAAGGGGTCATATGTGGTCCTAAGGAGTTGAGCATGTGTTAGAAAACATGCGTGACCCCTTAGGACCACATATGACCCCTTAGGACACTATTGGGTCCTATAGGGTCAAATTGGATCCTAAGGGGTCAAATTGGTGATGATATGATGAAAGAATAAGTATTCGATAGAATACTAAGACGGGTGGGTGAATCAGTATACTGAAAAACTGATACAAACTCCCAAACTCAAAATTAAATTATCAACAAAATAACTATGTCAAGATAATATCTCCAAGATTACCAACATCATCCGATTTGACTTTTATACCAACTTAAGAGTAAACAACTTCAAACTTGTAAACATTAATAATGCTTAATCAAATATCAACATTTTTAACTCTCATTGCTTGCAATTATCATGCCTTATAAGAATAGTTAAGTAGTTAATCAAATCAGCAAATAAGATCATAACCACAAAAACATTCATCACTTGACACAAATATTTATATGTGGAAAACCCAAATAGGTAAAAACCATGGTGAGATGAGACTCACAAGGATAGCTATCTGAACTCTTCTAAAGCTCACCCTGTTAGGAGCCAAGCCTGTTTAAGCTTTTACAATAAGTCCTGTTAAGAACTGATTCTCTTAGGAATCACCCGATTAAGGGATTTACAAATATGCCTTGATGAAAACCACAATACCCTGTTAGGAGTAACTTCGGCAGAGGATTTGAGAATCCAAACTAATGGATCACCTTGTGAGAGGATTTAGAAAGTAACCAAGCTTGTTAGAGCTTACTCGATTAGGGGATTTCAATTCTATTGTGATTGTTAGAAAACAATAGGTTTTTCTTGATCTGTCTGAGTAGCACTACATCTTCTTGATGAGATCCTTCTTAAGCTTCAATCTGCCTTTACTCAATACTGCAGATTCATTCTCCAGTTAGGCAACGTCACACTCAACATATTTCTGCCAACTTTGCCAACACCAAAATAAAACAACATCATCAACCTTAAATACAAATCAAATAGGTCAGTTATAGAACAAAAACCTAATTCTCATCATCGAGATTACAAACAAGTCGGTACAATCCTCATTTAACTTGTTTATGAACACCCATTTAGTACCTATGACATTCTTTTTTACCGGCCGGGGTACCAGGGTCCAAGTATTGTTTTTCTCAATATTATCCAATTCCTCTTCCATTGCTTTAACCCAATGATCATCACCAAATCCCTCCTTAGCACTTCTTGGTTCAATGGTGGAGATCATACAAGAGTTCTCTCTTATTCTTCTTCTAGTAAGTACTCCAACATCCTTATCCCCAATAATCTTCTCAGGACTATGATTCAGTCTCACATATCTACGAATAAAATGATCATTCTCCTCAGGTTCAACTTCTCCATCATCTTCTTCTGAAATTATTTGTTCCAGTTGAACAAGTACATCAGAATTTGCCTTATTTCAGATTTAACTATTTCAGGTTCCAAAAGCAAAATGTAGGGATCTTCATCCTTTTTCTCTGAATGGGTTTCTTCTGAAACTTCAGGACATTCATCTACATGAACATCGACACTCTCAACAATTCTCTAAGTCTGGTTATTGAAACATTTGTAGGCCTTACTCTTGGTAGAATAGCCAAGAAATATGCCTTCATCACTCTTCGCTTCAAACTTGCTAATTTAATCACCTCTTTTAAGGAAAAATTTACTACCAAAGATCTTAAAATAAATAACATCAGGTGATCTTCCATAACAATATTCATAAGGTATCTTGTCCTTACCTTCTTTCACCAGAACCCATTTTATTGTATAGACTATTGTACTTACATCTTCTCTCCAAAATGTTTTCGCTACACCTCCTTGTATCAACATTGTCCTAGCAACTTCAACCACTAACCGGTTGTTTCTCTTTGCTATACCATTTTGTTTGGTGTCCTTGGTGCAGAAAGTTGCCGCTTGATACCATTATCATCAAAATACTTAGTAAACTCCTTAGAAGTGAATTCGTCACCTTGATCTGTTCTGAGACATTTAATCTTTTTGCCACTCTCTTTCTCAGCTAAGGCCCTGAATGCCTTGAATTTACCAAAAGCTTCATTCTTATCCTTCAAGAATGTGACCCACATCATCCTTAAATAGTCATCAGTGAAGATCATGAAATATCTATCACTTGAAATGCTTCTAGTTCTTATTGGTCCATATAGATCTGTATGAACCAAATCTAACAAGTTCTTCACTGAGAAGGACTTGCTCTTGAAAGTAGAAGAAGTTATCTTCCCTAACTGAAATTATTTACAAAGAGAATTAACTGGTTTATCTATCTGAGGTAGACCTCTTACTGTCTTGGACTTACTCACTTTAACAATATCGTCAAAATTTATATGAAAAAATCTTCTATTCCAAAGCCAGCTATCATCTATCTTTTCAATCAAACAATTGATAACTATAGGATTAAGATGAAATAGATTACCTCTAGTTTGTTTACCAGTTGCAATCAATTCACCTTTGTTGTTAAAGATTTTACACATACCATTTCTAAATTCCAGTGGGTATCCTTTGCCTTTCAGTTGTGCCACACTCCGAAGATTGTGCTTTAGACCTTCAACCCAATAGACATCATCAACATTTCTCTCCCCATTAAGAAAAATAACTCCCTTACCTTTAACCATACAAGGTGAGTCATTGCCAAATCTCACAACACCACCATCAAACTCTTTCAAGGAAATAAGTCTTCTCCGATCACCAGTCATGTGATGTGAACAACCACTATCAATGATCCAATCATCAGAGTTATCCATCTTGGACACTAAAGCCTTCTGGTCTGATATCTCTTCCTTAATAGACACAAACACAATATCTTCACTAGCTTCATCATCAAATTCATCATCAGTAATACCACTATCAATAACTAGAAGACAATCTCTCTTGCCTTTACCCTTATACTTCTTGAATTTGTCTCTCTTTTGTTCATTTTCACTATTAGTACAATTTGCTGCTATATGACCAATCTTATTGCAAGCAAAAAATTTCAATGGTAGCTTACCTCTGTATTTGCTAGTGCCTCTAGGCAGTTGTTTTGCCAACAATGCTTCAAGCTCCACTAAATTATCTTCATCATCAGAATCTCTGCTGGATCTGGATTCATAGCTATGGCCGGTATCTCTACTTCATCTCATAGATGGGCTAGAGACAGAATCTCTGAATGCAAAATCTGATTTCTGTACACTACCATCATAGCCATTTAACTCAAAAGTAGTAAGTTTGCCAATGATTGAGTCAAGAGTTACCTTTGTTTTGTAAATGGATTTCAGCTCTTGAATAGATGCAAATCGAATAGCATAGATCGGTAGCAGGGCTCTCAATACCTTACTCATCACTATGGCATCTTCCAATTTCCCTCCTGGACTCTTTATTTCACCAACTATTTCTTTTATCATTTGACCATACTATTGGATATTATTTCCTTCATATATTATCATGTCATCAAACATTCCTCTTAAACTCTCCTCTTTAGCAATATTAACATGTTCATCACCGCTATGAATCTCTTCAAGTTTTTTCCATGCTTCATATGTAGTTTCAAGACCATGAACATCTACATATTCAGCATCATACAGGGAACTTACAATAGCCACTAATGCTCGATGATTCTCTTGCTATTCTTTCTTATGATCATCAGTCAGAGTTCCAGTAGGTGCAATATACTTAGTTTCTACATGCTCCCAATACTGACTACCAAGACTCTGGATGTAAATCTTCATTATGTCACTGCAGATTCTATAGTTCTCTCTATTGACCTTAGGACATTCTTTCTTCATCATGATCTACAAGATCTTTTCCTCAAGTTGTTAGGCTTGGGGATTTAAGAGGACCTGAGATGCTCTAATACCAATTGATGATATGATGAAAGAATAAGTATCTAGTAAAATACTGAGAGGGGGGAGTGAATCAGTATACTAAAAAACTGATACAAACTCCCAAACTCAAAATAAACTTATCAACAAAATAACTCTGTCAAGATAATATCTCAAAGATTACCAACATCAACTGGCTTGACAGTTATACTAACTTAATAGTAAACAACTTCAAACTTGTAAACATAAAAATTCTTAATCCAATATCAACATTTTCAACTCTCATTACTTCCAGTTATCATGCCTAATCAGAATAGTTAAGTAATTAATCAAATCAACAAATAATATCATAACCACAAAAACATTCACCACTTGACACAAATATTTATACGTGGAAAACCCAAATAGGTAAAAACATAGTGAGATGAGACTCACAAGGATAGCTATCTAAAATCTTTTGAAGTTCACCTTGTTAGTAGCCAAGCCTGTTAAAGCTTTTAAAATAAGTCCTGTTAAGAACTGATTCTGTTAGGAATCACCCGATTAAGGGATTTACAAATATGCCTTGATGAAAACCACAATATCCTGTTAGGAGTAACCTCGGTAGAGGATTTGAGAATCCAAACTAATGGATCACCTTGTGAGAGGATTTAGAAAGTAACCAAGCTTGTTAGAGAACACCCAGTTAGGGGATTTCAATTCTATTGTAGAACATTGTTAGAAAATAATACGTTTTTCTTGATTTGTCTGAATAGCACTACATCTGCTTGATCAGATCCTTCTTAAGCTTCAATCTTCCTTTACTCAATATTGCATATTCATTCTCCGGTTAGGAAACCTCTCACTCAACTGATTTCTACCAACTTTGCCGACACCGAAATAAAAGAACATCATCAACCTTAAATACAAATCGAATAGGTTGGTAACACAACAAAAACCTATTCTTGTCATCAAGATTACAAACAAGTTGGTACAATCTTGACCATTAGAAATCATAACAATCTTTTCACATTAATCAAGAAAATTTTTACCGATCCATGATCACCGCTTCATTGGACTTGTAACTCATCACGTGCTATACATTTTATACAATCCACTTTTATCCTTCCCAAGACAATCAAACACACCAAAATAACTTTAACTTATCTTCATACAATGCCCACATGTGTCACCATCATTACCGCTCAACATGAAATCTTAAACCAAAAAACTTTGATCGGTTAGGGTTTAATTAAAAACAACTGGTAGGGTTTACCGATTATGTAACATAGAAAGGTTTAACCCTATACACCGATTCAACTTACAAAATACCATACCGGTTTACAACATCTTCCACAAAGTTTATCATATCGGTTACAAGACAAAAGAAATAACAACAATAACATAAAAAATATCATGAATATCATTCACTGGTTCAATTGACATCAATGACAACATATCATTAATGCAATCTATATGCAAAATGCCAACAATTGGGTCCTAAGGGGTACATTATACACACTAGGATTCTATAAGGCGTAATATGTGGTCTTAAGGGGCCACACATGTGTTAGAACACATGTGTGACCCCTTAGCACCACATATGACCCCTTAGGACACTATTGGGTCCTATGGGGTCAAATTGGGTCCTAAGGTGTACATTATACACATTAGGATACTATAAGGGGTCATATGTGGTCCTAAGGGGTCATACATGTGTTAGAAAACATGTGTGACCCTTTAGGACCACATATGACTCCTTAGGACATCATTGGGTCCTATGGGGTCAAATTGGGTCCTAAGGGGTACATTATACACACTAAGATGCTATAAGGGGTCATAGGTGGTCCTAAGGGGTCACACATATGATCTAACACATGTGTGACCCCTTTGGACCACATATGACCCCTTAGTACACTATTGGGTCCTAAGGGGTACATTATATTCACTAGGATGCTATAAGGGGTCATAGGTGGTCCTAAGGGGTCATGTATGAGTTAGAACACATTCGTGACCCCTTAGGACACTATTGGGTCCTATGGAGTCAAATTGTGTCCTAAGGGGTACATTATACACACTAGGATGCTAGAAGGAGTCATATGTGGTCCTAAGGTGTCACACACATGTTAGAATGCATGTGTAAACCCTTAGGAGCAAATATGACCCCATAGGACACTATTGGGTCCTATGGGGTCAAATTGGGTCATAAGGGGTACATTATACACACTAGGATGCTATAAGGGGTCATAGGTGGTCCTAAGGGGTCACACATGTGTTCTAACACATGTGTGACCCCTTAGGATTGCCTATGAATCCTTATAGCATCCTAGTGTGTACATTATACATACTATTGGGTACTGAGTGGTCAAATTGGATCCTATGGGGTATATTATACACGTTATAGGATGCTATAAGGAGTCATATTCACTCCTAAGGGGTCACACATGTGTTCTAACACATTTGTGACCCCTTAGGACACTATTGGGTCCTGTGGGGTCAAATTGGGTCTTAAGGGATACATTATACACACTAAGATGCTATAAGGGGTCATATGTGGTCCTAAGGGGTCACCCATGTGTTAGAACACATGTGTGATCCCTTAACACCACATATGACCCCTCATAACATCCTATTGTGTATGCTATTGGGTCATAAGGGGTATTTTGTATAAACTAGGATGTTGGAAGGGGTCATATATGCTCCTAAGGAGTCACACTTGTGTTATAACACATGTGTGACACCTTAGGACCACATATGACCCCTTATACTATCCTAGTGTGTACGTTGTGCATACTATTGGTTCATAAGGGGTATGTTATTGTTATATAAATTTTGAATCATCAAAATTTGATAAGCCTATGATCGGCCTTACACATCAAATGAATGAAAGGTACACACAAAAAAATCTGTATACTTCATTATATATCAAATTTTAATATACAAATGAAGAATTCTTTTTAGAATACAATGTATTTCAATAATGTATAGTTAAAACTTCATATGAAAGAAACTTTTCATTTACATAAATGTGTAAGGACCTACATAAGTCGTGGGCATGACTAAGAATGTACAATGAGTAGAATGATATACAAATGAATAAATAGAAAAGAGAGAAAAGGGGATTCGTCCTTGCCTTTCAAAGATGAATGGTTGATGTGATCAAGCTACATCTTGTATCTTCATTCTCCTAGTGCTCCTAGAATGCCTGCAAGAGGTGAAGGACATAGGTGTTATAGCTTGGGATCTCAGTTTCTATAACTAATCTACTCATACACATGTACATCAGACTACAAATAGAAACAATCAGAACAAACCAACAAGTGAATCAAAGACCAGAAGTGTCCAATCATCAGAAGCTTCATGAGCTTCTTATTTTTCTAACTTGTTAAGGAAGGTTTCCATCTCATAAGTATCAAGTATGTGGGTTAAAATGGGCTCCCACAAGGGCTGAGATCAGCATACTACTCCTCACTCACAGGGTGTCATTAATCAGCTACCAAACATGAAACACAACTGCATCAACAGTCCCATCTATTGGCATTCAATGATAGTTTAAAGCTATCATCCAATGTCAACACATACAACAATGAATAAAACTGTGTTTCCTGATCAACTGGTGACTAAATTCATCACATGAGAAAAGGCAAGTATACCCACTCAGAACTAACATCATGTCAAATAGAACAAGGCAACAATGCATAAGGATAGTCCTACTCAAGTGACATAAAACATAAGAGACAAGAATGATTGATAAATAATGAATAGAGCATTCAAAGAAAAATCAACAGATGACTATCATAAAAGTGATTGTAGCAATATTGTAGTCTCAAAATTTGTTGTTCAGATAAATACACAGTGTGTCATAAGTATAAGCTTATGTTTCAAATTCCCTATACATTGGAAAATTAAAACAACCATACCTGTAACATCATTCACAAAGTACTTCTAGGAATACAACTATAATAGGGATACACTTCCAAAGTCTTTATGGTGAGAATTCATGAGCAATCCCAGATACAAGGAATGCTAGTAGTTACAACCAATAGATACATGAGCATCATGAGAATCAGGGATTACAATGATAAGGACAATGAAAAAATAAATGCCATTCATATCACAATCATAATACCCTAGGTTAGAACCACATAAAGAGAATATTGAGCAAGCATGAAGGAATCAAGTGTAGACCAATGAGGATATTGGCAATGCTATCATTTGCAGCTAATGAACAATATACACATTCATAAGATAGGATGTTGTAGTCCAGAAATGTGGTTTGACAGTGACAAAATTGAAGATGGCATTAGAACAGAATAAGATATATCATAAATCAATAACATAGATTCATGTTGACCAATCATGTGACAATGCCAAGCATGTGATAGTGATACAACTAAAACTTAGCATGAGGGCACATGAGTGGATTGATTATTATATAAAAACACTTCTCGCAATGATGCATTGAAGACCTAAGGACAGTAAAAGAAAAATGATAAGACTATATCAGAGTAATGGAGGCAAGTACTTGAAAAGATAAAATTCCTTTTTGATAAATTCTTACATCAATATCACTGTCGATATAAGTTGCAAAGACAACAGGTAGATCATTTGAAAGAATAATGCACTAGTACATTCGGAGCTGATTTTCGACGGTCATTTGTCAGATTTGCGCTGAATTTTCGTTGAAGTGCCGACAAAATCAACCGTCAAAAACTCGGCATCAGATTGGTCGACAATGCCATGCCCGTCGGAAATATGACAATCGAATGGACTTTTCCGATGGTCAAAGAAGTTGTTGGAATCAGTAGATTTCATCGCAAATCTGACGGCGATTTGGAACTTTGCACCGATGGTGATGTTGTTTATCCAATGCTTGTGTCGTCGGTCCATTTGGAGACATCAACGATCATTTGACTACGAAGTGTCGTCGGACGTACAACATCCTCGTCGGTCGAAAGCTTGGTATTCGTCGTAATTCCGATGATGATAATTTATATCAAAAAAAATAGTTATTATCCAGTCATTGATATGTACAACGAATGATATTCTATCCCCACCACCTACCAGTAGGGGCATAGGTTTGAGGCTAATATGAGGTGCATGATTTCAAGCTAATATGATCAGGTGCACCATGGTTGAGATGGTCCAACTCCCTAGTCTCACTCTATGACTAAACTCATGCCATATCTAAATCAAAGGCATCTCAAATACATCGTTGGTGGAAAGCTGCAAAATGCCATTTCCATACATAAACAAGACATACAGAATTGGGCACAATCACCAAGAGAATGGTAAAAGGTGTGTTTGAGATCATTTTCCTAATTGTGGTGTGGTCATGAAGAGATCACCATAAATTTGTCAACCTCTTCGTGACCACACCACAATTAGGATAATGATCTCAAACACACTTTGTTCTCTTGGTGATTGTGCCCAATTGTGTATGTCTTGCTTATGTATGAAAATGGCATTTTGCAGCTTTCCACCGACGATGTATTTGAGATGTCTTTGATTTAGATATGGCATGAGCTTAGTCATAGAGTGAGACTAGGGAGTTGGACCATCTCAACCATGGTGAGCCTGCATATGTATATAGTTTTGTGTATTCATTAAAGATTTTCATTTAATTTTGAGCATTTTGGTTAGCAAATCAGGGGTGCACTTTACATTCTTGTTGTTATCCAATTCACTTACTTTAGCTCTATTTCTTTCTTCAGATTTGGGGTCTAGAGCTCCTCCCTAAGTAGAGATTGTTTTTTTTGTCTCCCCTGCTTTGGTTGGAGAGTTTCTTGCTATCTCTGGTAGTTAGACCACAGAGTTTAGCTTTTCTTAGATTCATTAAGCTTTTTATTTGTTGTGTAGTGTCTTTCTTGATATGCTTGATTAGGATAGTGTTTAATCTTTGATTTGCTAACCCTATTGACTAACATTTGTTTCTTGCACTTCTCTTTGTGTGTGTAGCAATCAAATAGGTTTTTCTAACTATCCTTCTTTTTGCAGAGCATCATATACATATACATATTATGTATATATCTATATATCTACATATAAATATATGACCAAATCCTATATATCATTTGGTTTGATTTTATCATTGGTTGTTTTCACATATCATATTTTTATAATACCTAATGCTATATCCCTATTTATTTTTGTTATCCAATTTTCATTTATATGTCAATTGCATTTAATAGGGGCTTTCTTGTTGTTAGCATCTTCATGCTTTGAGTCTAAATTTTAATATCCTGAAGCTTATTCTAGTCTTTTCTAAGGTCCTAGGTCCTTGTTGTTTTGGAAATCTCATTAAAAGGCTCCAAAAGGTTTCAAATGTACCTTATAAATGAAAGGAAGGGCTATATTTTTATGATTATATTGTAAAAACTTTAGAAAAGAAGCACATTCATGTGACTTCATGAAAGAAAAAGTTTTTTCCAAAAGAAAATACTTTGGAGGGAAGGTCATTTAAGTCTTCAAATCCATGTTCTACATGTGACCAATGATTAACTTGAGTCCGAAGGAGTCAAACTTAGGTTTGACATAGTTGGAATTGGGTTTTCATGCAAATACCCTATTAGGGAGAGGGACCAGTAGTTGTGAGGGGTAACTTTGTTAACATGTGGCCATCACATGGAATATCATAAGACCTCCAATTTTTTTAGAAATGTAAAATGGACATTTAACTGTCTAAAAACTAAGGTTTGAAGGCGTGACTTTGTTACCAATTTTTTGACTTCAAGAGATAAAAAATAGAATTATTATATACCTCATGTCTTATCATGAATTTAGGAAATTTTAGAGAAAGGATTTATTAAATACCTTGAAGGTGTCTATAATGTTGAGCTTATTTAAAAGGATGAGATTTCACAATTCAAGGTTTGGAGGGAAAATAATTCACTTGAAAAGGCATTTTAATTCAAAAGATGTAAAGATAAATAAAATTATTTATTTATTTACAAAAATTTTCTAAAGGCCTCCTTCCATGTGATTATCAAGAAAATCAATTTCATGCATAACTTGGAGGGAAATAGAAAGCTAAAAGTATAAGCTTTCATGTGATTTTAGGGTTTGCATTTTGTTTCAAATGAAAAGAACCATTTATAGCCAGTTTTTAGAAGTTATGCTAGGGTTTTGTTGGGTCTCAAATCAACAGATTGGATAGGTTCTAAGGAAATGCCAACTATTATGAGAAAACCCTCCAATTGACTTGGCCAACTTATAGAGTGAACCTATTTGGTTACTAACTCTCTCACTTTAGGCTCTGCAGGACCTAGGCAGGTATACCTACTCACTAGTTGTTCCTTCAACTAATGCTTTTTATAGCAGATTTAGTGTCTTGATCTAACTTCCCCCTATCTCAAAATGGCATCAGTTCCTAGAATGGAGATATAGCAGATGAGTTCAAGATTGTTGTTGTAGAAGCTATTCGATCTTGGTGCTTGAAATTTATATATACACTATTGCTAATTTACCCTAGAATTCCTACTCAACTACTCCTATTATTCTTTATGTGAAAGTATGAATTGATGGGTTGTGTTTTATAGATGACCAGTGCCTTTCTTTGTTGTTTGGGCTATAGAGTCTTTATATTTCTTTAGGACTTATTGTGTAAACTTATGAGACAATTTTTAAACCCACCCCCTCTCGATGAGTCTGTCAATTACTGTTTCTTATGAGATCTACTTCGATTTCTTAATTGTAAATTACTTGAATGAATTTAACTCTAACCTTAAGAGACCATTCAAGGAAGAAATACTAGGAACAATTACAATTCACAAGTAAATCTTTTATTCAAATCTATAATATGAAACACAGAGTTTTACCGGAAGAACACAAGTAACCTTATCTCCTTTAGATAATACCACAAGCAACTGCCTGTAGAAAAATGTAGTAATCCGCAATGGTTCGAATCCACTTCCAGGATTCACTAAAATGCTTCATTTCAGTTGTATACCTTATTGTTTATAGGTGGAAAGCCTGAGGTTCAATGTCGAACTTGGTTGCTCTGATACCATATGTAATATTCCATTAATTCTATACTTAAAGAAAACAAATTGTGATCTATATTAAGATAAAAAATTGAACATTTCAAAATAAAACATAACTACTTCAGTTGAAGGAGAAAACTAACTAAATGTTCTTCAACATAATAACATTCTAACTAATTTATCTAAAAGGAAGGTAATCTTTTATCAATAAAAAACATTGAACAAATATTATTAAGCTAATCAATATGAGAAAGGAATTCAAATGACAAGTTTCATTTTTGAGGGAAGAGATAAAGGTTCAGAGGTTACAATTCATTTAACTTTCGAACTGAAACTTTTTGTATCAAGCCTCGACATAGTTTGGAATAGGGAGAACATCATCAAGGGATTCTCCATTCAATCATAGACTTTCCAGTCTCCCATGCCCCTTCCAATTGGAAGAGACCCAACCCTTCATGAGGCTACATTTTTAGGATTGGGTCTCTTTTACATCTGGCCATCTAATCTTGGTGTTCAAAACCTACACGCAACTAGTCAGTCACACACTATAGGTAACCCCTAACTACTATGACCATCTGACCAGTAGGTGTATCTCGTTAATGTGATCTAACAATCACTTAGATAAAACATCACCATCTTGGCCAAGGTTTTAAAATTGGAAGCACCAATGTGTTGTTAGTGTTCACCTCCCTTGCTCAACTTGTACATCCAATTCTTGAGCTCAACAAACTCACTAGTTACCAACCATCTAAACAAGCCATTTGCTTAATGTGTACTAACAATAATGGTTATTAACGACCATCATATGATAAATAGCATACACTTGAGCCAACTAACTCACTGGTTTACTAACCAACTATCTAGCGAACTGTTTAATGTCTACTAAGAATAACGGTCATAAATGACCATCATAAGATAATTAACATACACTTGAGTCAATTGATTCATTGGTTACAGAACTTCTAGGTTTAGTGCTGATCCAATTCACTACATAACAATCTCATGTCTACTGACATTAACGGTTTACAAGGACCTTCATAGGATTGTGACATAACCTAACAAGCCAACTGCTACAAATTCCCTATCTCTAACAAGCTTCAACTGTCATCATGGAATTAAACCTAATACAACATTGGTTCCCTTATTTAGGTAAATTAACACATCATATTATGACTCGACAAAAAATACAGTTCTAATATATTTTTTGTCTTTGTATATTCCCAAAAGTATGCATCTAATTGATGATAAGAATCCTTCTTCAGTTCTTGCAACCATGGAGACTGGCTATAATCTGATTATAACCGATGTGCATTGATTCCAAGATGAACCATATTCGGTTGAACTATGAGTTAAGAGTGGAAAACAAATAAACATAGAATAGTTGCAATACTCAGCTATTATGCCCTTGTGGGCTAGCAATCATATTCTATAGTGAATGCTCTGAGGTTGCTACTCAGCCATAATATGCACAAGATATGAATGCAGTATTCAATTTTCTTATGAATAAGGTAAGATAGTGTATTTGATGAAAAGTAACAGAATATCCTCATGATTTAAATTTGTGAATAAATTTATCTTCCTTAAGTTCAAGACTTGATAATGAATGAGTAAATCATTTAGGCTCTACAATTTATCTTAACAAGAAAGATCATGAACATGCAATAGCTATACATCAGCTACTCAAGGTGGAATTTACATGGCTATGCAAGACAGAATAATCATAGTTAGGCATGATAGTATGTTCACAACTATCAAAGCAAGATTCTTTTCAATTCATTTTACTTTTTCTTTTAATGAGTAATATTTCGATAGTCAATTAGTGATACACGATTAACCTCTACATTTCATTCAGATATGAAATAGATACATACCTGATGTGAGAGGAAACAAGGAAGGAAATACCCTTAGAATGCAACATTTGCACGACTATGATAGAAGAGAATCTGGAACAGTCTTTGTTTCCTCCTTCTTTCCCCACTACTAAAAGTTCACATATGCAAAGGAAAAACAACTGATTATATTATATATATTTGCCAAAATAGTACAGTAGTAAGCCTGAGGCTATAATCTACTCCTTTCTCTAAATTTTCTCAATATTACAAAAGCTCCCTCCTTTATATGAGAGTATACATTATCACCAAGCGTCGTGGCTTTTCAACATATAACGGTCAACTAACACTTTTGTTTCGAACATTACTTCGACTAGGTATTTTCTCCCTTCATCGAAATACTGTATTCGGTCATTGTGGCTGTCTCCTCACCAATACCTATCTGATATCCATCGGGTTTTTATGTCGAAGAAACCTTGGGCTTCGGTGACCTCCTTTATTTTCCACCGAAATACCTCTTCCATCGGTATCACTATGCCTCATTGATGAATGGATCTATTGTCTCACTGAAGCCTTTCTTTATCCTCTCTTGTCGTCTTCCACCAATAAAGTTATATCGATGAAACAACGCATATCAGAGACATGCCTTTTAGCCTCCTCGAAACCTATTTCCTCATCGATATATATTTGATGTCCATCGAGTTTCATGTCAAAGAAACCTTGGGCTTTAGTAACTTCCTTTATCCTTCCATCAAAACACTTTTTCTATCGACATCACTACACTCCTTCAATGAATGGGTCTATTGTTTCATCGAGGCCATCTTTCTTTTGATGATTTGCTTCCACTATCATTTTTCATCGATGAGCTCATTAGTAATCTTCATCGATAAAGTTGCATCGGTAAAACCACACATATCAGTAACATGCCTTTTAGCCTCCTCAAAACCTATTTCCTCATCGATATATATCTGATGTCCATCGGGTTTCATGTCGAAGAAACCTTGGGCTTTGGTAACTTACTTTATCCTTCCATCGAAACACTTTTTCTATCGACATCACTACACTCCTTTGATGAATGGGTCTATTGTTTCATCAAGGCTATCTTTCTTTTGATGATTTGCTTCCACTATCATCTTCCATCGATGAGATCATTAGTAATCTTCCTCGATAAAGTTGCATCGGTAAAACCAAATATATTGGTAACATGCCTTTTAGCCTCCTCGAAACTCATATCCTTATCGATATCTTTTATCGATGTACCTTCCTTCTGTTTGATCGATATCATTCTTTTGATAAGAACGCTTCTTTCGATAGGTTTCCTTCATGTTGCACCGATGGTATTATTTCCTTGGAAGCCTTTTCCCGTCAATGAAAACCATCTTTTCTTTCTTCGATATCCTCTTTCGGTAGAATCATTGCTTTCGATGAGTCCATTTTAGAGTTCATCGGTGTTACCTTTCCTTCGATACCCTTTTTATATCGATGAGACATCGTTGGGTCTCATCGATACTATTTGAATTTTGGATATTTCGATAGAATGCTATTCGACTTGTTCAATAACTTATGGGTTATTATGGTATCAATGAAAATGATGATTTCTTCCAAAGATAGATGGCTTCTATGATTTAATCTCTCAAATCAAGATATTTTACTTAATTCAGATTTGATGCTCAACAGGTTCCACAAGCTACACCTTCAATTTATGTCCTAGCACGTCACCGCAAGGAGGAAGGTTTATAAGAAAAAGGCCTGCATGCAACAGTCAAAGGGTTACTTCAAAGTTTGATTGAGAGGTTTGCCTCTTTGATGAAGGAGTTTCATAAAAATATGAAGAGAATCCATGACATTTACAAAGCACCTCATGCCAACACCATGCAAACCACATGCAGAGTTTAGGTGTGATAGAAGTTAGCATCAAAGCTTCTGGAGAGAAATTGTCATAGTCATAATAGTAGATATCCACATTTGGAGGTAGGGTTTTCAGAAGCC